>NC_066581.1:52312198-52569698 GCF_024323335.1 Lathyrus oleraceus | reverse complement strand
AAATTTATCTGATAGATCTTGATAACTAATTACATAGAATTTGGGAGGTTCATATACCAGCGTAAGACTACCTTGTTTAGGGTTTCAGAGAGAAACTTTCACATTACAATTTTTTTTACAAATATGAACGCCATATGTGTATGGACAATAGTGATGTGATTTATAGGTTTACTTTTCCTGTTAAAACTCACTTGAGGGGGGTTGTTTCAAGTTTTATGGGACTAAGGTGTCTAAGATCTTGACAGAGAGGAGGTGGAGATCCAAAACCTCCATGCCCTTATATCTTTGTCATTTTACCGTTATTGTTGCAGAATAGTTTGAACACTTGTTTGTAGAATTTGATTATGGCAACATAATTCCTTTATAACTTACTACATCTCCGTTAGGATTTCATGATTACTATTATTGGATGATATTTTTTTGGCCGTCATCGCAAAACAAAATCTAGGTTAATTGATAACTATTCATAAAAGGGGGTATGGTCTAGAAATGTTTCATCGAACTCCAAATTAGGTATCAATTGTACTTGTGCTTAACAAGAGGTCTTTAAGATTGTGATATGTCAAAAGTGGTCCTATGACCTATCATGTGATATAGGTATATATATAGTAATTTGTTACCAAGCTAAATTTGCAGAGTGTCAAGGATATAATCTCGAGCATGACTCATCACCTAAGATATAGAAAGATGCAGCCAAAGAAAACATC
This sequence comes from Lathyrus oleraceus, assembly GCF_024323335.1. Classification (NCBI taxonomy): domain Eukaryota; kingdom Viridiplantae; phylum Streptophyta; class Magnoliopsida; order Fabales; family Fabaceae; genus Lathyrus; species Lathyrus oleraceus. The sequence goes on along the minus strand of NC_066581.1, from coordinate 52,568,991 downwards.
AAGTCTCGAGGTTATAATCTCATCTATGAATCACATGACACCGCTCATCAAGGTAGCATGGTGGCTAAATCATTACCGAGGACCTAACAAGACATGCCATGTTCTCTTTAATGCTTCACACATGTCTTACATTTCCTAACCTCGTTTATTTCCTCTATATGCATCTCACATGTTCGAAGACGAGTGGGTTGGGTTTTTTATATTATGTGGGAATGGGTCATAATATTTCAAAACACACAAATTATCATACAATGAGTTATTTCTAAATCTGTAGTCTAGGTTGTCGATGAGAATTAATCAGATTCACCAAAAGTTATCGAGAAACAAAAATGAAAAAGGAAAGTTCATGAGATGAAGAAGATCAGGCAAGGAAATAGACTCCACCGTAGACATTACATTGCATCGCTTCATGCCGTGAATGAATAATCATGTCACTTTTCCTTGTTTTTTGGAACAAAGGAAATTCGCAAAAAGAATTAGAGATTACACTGCATTATGATAACGATTTTATCAAGTGTATTGAATAATTGTAAGTAATAGTACAACAATAAGAAGTGTTGAATTTTAACACAAAGACTACGAATGATATCGAATTGAATGTTTATAAACAAGTGTGACAAAAGGTTCCGTTGTTGTTTTGTAAAAGTGAAAATTATCTAAAATACTAGTATTTAAAATTGATAACAAAATATGGGAGGGAAGAGACTTACTTAGTGTTGCGTCTGGAATTAGCATAATATATGGGAATACTACTTATTTTTTAAATAGAAAAGATAAAAAAAAATCAAGATATTACACATGAAAGATTGTGTAGAGAAACTTTAACTCAAGAACTCAAGGTTGAACCACCTCTTCTATCACTCTTCAATGCATTTTTAACTTTAAGATAACATTTTTCTCTCTAAAATTTGGATATATGATTTTTTCTTTGGCATTTACGTAAATAGTAGTATTATAGATTATACTTATGGCATGGCAGTATGGTGTAGTAACACAGGATGATTGGTAAGGAAACACAATGTGTTTCATCCAAATACATTACATTTGAGCATTAGAGAAACACACTGCATTTATTTGGAATTGTATTTTCAAAATATGTTTTTTAGCATGTCTCTTTTAGCATGTATAAATGCATAATAACAACAATAAAAAATGTTTCTCATGTTATTTCAGATATTGATTAATTACTAAATTAACTTTGATTTTGACTCCAAAATTTCCTTTTATATATATATATATTAATATATATATATATATATAATAATTATATAATATATATATATATTATATATATATATATATATATATATATATATATATATATATATATATATATATATATATATAAAATAAGTAATTCATATTCAGTAGTGATAGTAGTATTAATTTTTGTTAAGCTTAATCTAACTAGTGTATGTTAACATGTTGTCTATGTGGCATTATTGTTTGTTATATATAAACAACGGTAGCTATCATTAGTTGTAAGTGCAATATACAACAGTGTGTGTATGCAACCATTTTATTGTAATCATTTTATAAGAGTAGTGAAAGTTTGTTATTCACTCTTCTTTCTCTTCTTCATCTTGTGCACCAACAATTGATATCTAGAGCTCTAGTTCAGATCCACAGGGAAATACAAGAAAATACGAGTGAGCGGTGAGGTGTTGTGTGATTGATTTCTTTCTTGAATTCGTGTTGAATTTTTTATCGGAATCATAACAGAATCACATTTATTGATTATGCGGTATTGGGAAACACTAGTGTTTGGTGAGATTCGAGTGTATTGCATAAGGTTGAAGATGAACGAAAACGGTAATCTGAGTACTAAGCTTCCAATGTTATATGGCAAGAATTTGAATCGGTGGATGATTCAGATGCATGTCTTGTTTGGCGCTCAAGATGTTCTTTATCTCGTCAATGGCGGTTACATTTCGGTTGCACTTTCGGCAAATGCAACGGATGCGTAGAGAAATACTTAGCGTGATTTTGAGGATGAAAGATCATAAGGCATTGTTCTACATCTATCAGTGTGTGGATGCGAACATGTTTGAGAAAATCGATGATTCGACGATGGCGAAGGCTGCGTGGGACACACTGGTAAAATGCTACGATGGTGATGCATCAGTGAAGAAGGTGAAGTTTTAATCTCTATGTTAGCATTATGAGAATCTCAACATGAAGAACAATGAGAAGATACCTGATTATATCTCTAGAGTAATTTTGATCACAAATGAGATGAAGTCGTATGGAGAAACTCTCTCTGAAGAAAGTATCATTGAAAAGGTACTTAGATCTCTTACTCCTTAGTTTGATTACATTGTTGTAGCAATTGAACATTCTAAGGATCTTAACACAATGAGAATTTAAGGGCTACAAAGCAGTCTAGAGGCATAAGAGTTGAGTATGACTGAGAGAAACTCTAAAATGGAGGTAGAGCAGCAGGCTCTGAAAGCAGCTTCTGGTAAGAAATATTAGAAGTAGTCTTGGTCAGAAGCTAGGAAGAAATCTGATGGTGTTCAGAAGTCAGAAACCATAACTTTTGAAAGGAAAAAAAGTACTCAGAAGGGGAAGGAGAAGTATGACAAGAGGAAAGTCCAGTTCTACTATTGTAATAAGTTTGACCATTTCGCTGCCGATTGTTGGTCAAACAAGGAAAGGAAGTCAGAAGAAGCAAACATAGTCCGAGGAGATTCTTATGATGAATATGTGTTATTAATGTCTTTTGAGTCTGATAGCGCGTCTTTGGAAGATTGGTGGTACATAGACACTGGTTGTTCAAATCACCTTATTGGAAATAAAAAATGACTCGTTGAGTTTGACTCTAGTAAGAGAACTAAAGATCAAATGTGCTAATGATAAGTATCAAAATGCTGAAGGAATGGGAAATATCAGAGTAGTTCTGAATAATGGTAAAACGAAATTGATTCAGAACGTGTCGTATGTTCTTGGCATGAAAAGAAATCTGATGAGTGTAAGTCAATTAATTGAGAAAGGATTTTCAGTTACCATGAAAGACAATATTTTAAAGCTGTATAACTGTAATCATAAGTTGATTATGAAGTCAGAATAGGGAAGGAATAGATCATTCAAACTGAATGGTAAAACTGTCGACTTTGAATGCCGTAGTGCAACAAGTGTTGTGAAGGAAAGTGAGTTATGGCACAAAAGATTTGGTCATCCGAACTTCAAAAGATTAGGGAATCTGAATTCAAAGAAGTTGGTACATGGATTTCCTATAATTAATAAGCCAGAGAAGTCATGCAATGTATGTATGAGAGGGAAGCAACTAAGACTGCCATTTGCATCTGAAATGCCTCAAAGAGCAAAGCATACTCTAGGTGTGTTGCATTCGGATGTGTGTCAACCATTTATAGTACCTTCACTTGGAGGGAATAAATACTTTATGTCACTTGTTGATGAGTTCACAAGGATGACATGGGTATCCCTTATAAAGTTCAAACACGAGGTGTTTGCTGAATTTAAGAAATTTAGAATCAAGGTTATGAATCAGAGTGGTCAGAAGCTGAAAGTTCTCAAAATTGATGGTGGAGGTGAGTATAACTCTGCAGAGTTTAGAAAGTTCTATAAGGAGAATGGAATTGAGCATGAATTGACTGCTCTATACACTCCTCAACGCAATGGTCTTGCTGAAAGAAGAAATTGAACTTTGCTTGATATGACAAGGAGCATGCTAAAAGAGAAGAAACTCCCTCACACCTTGTGGAGAGGAGCATATGTGCTCAACAGGTGTCCAACCAAAAAGCTGAAGGAAATATTTCCTTTAGAGAAGTGGACTGGAGATAAGAAAAATGTGAGCCATCTGAAGGTGTTTGGTTTTGTTTGTTACAAACATGTTCCATATGCTAAGAGAAGGAAGTTGGATGACAGAAGAAAAGTTATGTTGCTTATAGGGTACCATATTACAGGTTCTTATAAGCTATATTGTCATGTCACTAACAAGGTTAAGTTCAACAGAGATGCCATTGTGAAGGAATCAGAAGCATGGAATTGGATTAAATCTCAATCCAACTCTGGTGTAGTGCTAACTTTTGAAGATACTTTAGAATCTGAAGGTTCTAAAGATGAGTCAGAACTAGAAGATGATTCTGAAGGTGACTCTGAAGGCGAGTCTGACTCTGAAGGTGAATCTGAAGGCGAGTCTGACTCTGAAGGTGATTTTGATTTTGATTCAAATTCTGATGTTAATTCAGACTCAGGTGGAGATCTAGATGCTGGGAGTATTCCATACTCTAAAGATGGTCATACCTCTGAAGGTGGTACTTATGGGGTTCAAACATGTGATATTGTTCCAATGTTTGAAGAAGATTCTGAACAAGTTCAGAGGCCATAAAGAATCAGAAACATTCCAAGAAGATTTGTAGAGTTTGACATGTTGCAAGATACTGAAGTAAACTCTGAAGTAGAAGTCATTCAATGTGCCATGTTAGTGGACTCTGAACCAGTTAATGTTGAAGAAGTACCCAAGAAGAAAGTGTGGCTAAAGTCTATGAAATAAGAACTTGAAGCTATAGAAAGAAACAAGACTTGGGAGTTGACTGAGCTTCCAAAGGACAAGAAAGCCATCAACGTCATGGGTTTTCAAGGTGAAACTGAAGCCAAATGGATCAATTGGAAAACACAAAGCAAGGTTAGTGGTAATATGTTTTATACAGAAACCTGGGTTATACTACTTTGAGGTGTTTTCTCCTGTAGCGTTACATGAGACAATCAGACTAGTGATTGCGATAGCGGATAACATGAATTGGCCTATGATGCATCTGGATGTGAAATCTGTATTCTGAACAATCCATTGCAAGAAGACGCATACGTGTCACAACCTCCTGGATTTGAGAAAAATAATTATGAATGGATGGTGTACAAGCGTTGTATGGACGAAAATAAGCTCCTAGAGCTTGGAATCTGAAAATTGATTCATTTTTCAAGCTCAAAGGATTCAAAAAGTGTGAGATGGAGTGTGGCATTTATGTTCAACATACTTTTGAAGGAAATATGATTATGGTGTGTCTGTATGTTTATGACATATTGCTACTAGGGAGTTGTGAACATGAGATAGCTAAGTTCAAGAAGGTGATGATGAATGCGTTTGAGATAAATGATCTAGGAAATATGACATATTTTTTAGGGATGGAGATTTTCTACTCTAAGAAGGGTATCATTTTGCATCAGTTGAAGTATGAACTTGAGCTTCTAAAGAGACTTGAGTTGCTGAATTGTAAGGTGCGGTCACACCTTTAGAAACAAAACACAAATTGGATTCTGATCCTAAGGGTAATGATGTATATGCTACAACTTTCAAGCAATTGGTTGACTCTCTGAGGTATTTGTGCAATACCAAATCTAATATTTACTATGCAGTTGGGAATGGTTAGTAGGTTCATGAACAAATCGAAGTGGTTTCATCACCACAAGAAAATTGACAAATTGTAACGGTTCATTTTGACAAGTCACAACGGTTAGAACTGCCGCAATTTGCATATTACGACGGTTGTAGCTCCGTCCCAGAAATGTTGGTCGCGAGGCTATATTGCGACGGTTGTCAAAAACGTCATACCAATTGTTGTTAATTCTCACGACGGTTAGGAAACTAACGTAACCTAAATATTGTGACGGTTACCAATCGTCGTGAAATTTCATTTCGATTTTTGTTTACGTTGTTGATTGCGACGGTTTCAAACTGTCGTGAGTGTCACATCATGACAGTTCAAACCGTCGTAATTTTGATTTAAAAAATTTTAAAAAAAATTTAGTAATTTTTTTAATTATTATCTACTAAAATATTTTTAAATATAGTATTATTTTTTTTCTTAAAATTATTTCTATTAAAACATTATTATTTATGGTATTACTTTTTTGTAATATTTCTTTATCTCTATATTTGATTTTCTATCAGTTTTTAACGTTGTAAAATTAATTTCAATCAAAAACATATAATATCAAACAAGTATTATGATATAAAAAAATTGGAGTTCCATAATCATGTCATGTAGTATAAAAAACCAAAAAAACATATCAAATGTTAATCTTATAATAATAAACATCATAATGTCAATAATGTCAAAATAAATAAAAAAATTCATAATCTAATTGATTCATAACAAAGTATATTCTGTCCTTCTTGATGTTTATTATCTGCAATTCGGTAGTTAGACTCAAAAGAACGTCTACCATTGGAAGATTCCAAATACTTGCAATCAAGATTGCAGTGAGAGACCTTCCAATATTCATTGTTAATTGTTCAATATCCTCTTCACTATTGAAACTTAAATATTAAGTAGATATAGCCATGATTCTTTAGGCCCTGCTAATTTGCAATCAATATTTTTAGTAATCTCAAATATAAATTTTTTTTTCAAAATAACCAATTTTTTTTTAAAATTCTAAAATAACCAATTTTTCAAAAAAAAAACCAAAATAACCAAGTTTGATAGAGGATGCGTCAGATGAATTGGCGCACCCTCATAGCAATAAGAGGAGACGCCAGTAGCATTGGCGCACATGCATTGGACCTCATGAGGAGGCGTCAATGCTTGTGGCGTCTGCATTGACCCTCATGAGGAGGCGCCAATGCCTCTGGCGCCTGAGTGCATTTTGCATGGTGGGTGTATGTGCCAATTCATCTGGCGCGTACACCCCTTCATATTATTTATTTTATTTTAATTTAATTTTTTTAGTTATTTAATTTTTTTTATTTTTTTATTTTTAATATTTAATATTTATTATTTAATACATAAGAAATAATAATGAAAATAAATAAATTCATTAAATATGTAATAATTGGTTACATTGGACAGACAAAAAACTAATGACCCGCCCGATTATAACGTCCCCCGGTTCCACATCCCGGTGCGTTAGTTTGTCTCCGAGGTCTCCCACAATTTTCTTGAGGTGTTTGTGGTCTTTGGGTGCTGACCTGATCGAGCGATGGCTGGTTGGAAGGTCCGGCGGAAGTTCCGACGGTATTTGACAGATGTGTCATCATTTGCTCCCAATATCCGGAGGGGCTCTAGCCAACAGCGCTTCCGTAATGGAGTTCGTTGCCCATGTCATCATAGTTAGGATGTTGGGGTTGGGTGAATCGGGGACGGTATAGTTGCCTAAATTGGGCCATTGAGTCGTTTTGAAAACGAAGCAATGGTTCCTGGGGCATACTATAGTTAAACAGTGGTTGGGTGTTCATTGGTGGGGGGCTACGATGAAGTGGCCCATATGAATTATCTGGGCTGTAGACGATTGTAGATGCGGGGTTTAATTCTTGGTTTTATGTTTGGGTGGGTGGTATGAACGGGGTGCGACGTTGAATGGTTGGTTGTTGGGTGGTTGGCATGAACGGGTTGCGATGTTGGGTGTTTGGTTGTTGTGTGTATGTGGTCGGTTGATGTTGTGTGGTTGGTTGTTGGGTTTGGGTGGGTTCACATTGGTGTTGGGTGGGTTCACATTGGTGTTGGGTGGGTTCACATTGGTGTTGGGTGGTGAATTGATATGGGGCATACGGTGACGAAGCAAGTTGGCGCGAATCCATCAAATATCGCGACTTAGATAAAAATTGTTGAGTTGTTACAGACCTAAACCATGCCATATATTATTGAGTGGGTCTTGCACCTTGGATGACTGGTTCGTTCAAGATGTGTTATCATCGATTCCTCCATTGACGACACATGTCTTTTGCAAAGTCTCTCCAGTCAGAATAATCTCATTGTGCATCGACCCTTTTTTGATGTCAATTCCTCAAACACGTGGGAAATTCTAGGATCTGTTGTAGCATTCCGAACTGCAGTTTGACCCGGTCACTTTGGTGCATTTCCACTGTAGTGAATCGGATAATTGGTGTCTTCGCTGTCCAAATTGCAGCATCGTCATGGTTCACATCATGATTCAGACCCAGATATGGCCTCCAAACAAACTGTAAAACAATACCAAATGGTTAGATGGAAAATAATTTGAAAAGTATTTTTAAATTAAAATATAGTTTGGTAGGAGTATTACATCGTCATGTCCAATGCGGTCCAATAGATTTCGATAGACTACAATAGCGTGTTTCGGACACCTGTTGTAGTTCATTCCCCTTACTGACCACCTAAGATAATAAAAAGAAGTGAAAAATATTATTTACTGTTAATTATAAGAATAAATATAATTAACTAAATGGTGAATGGTAAAGTGTTAGACTTACTTGGTTGCAAACGGGAACACGAATGGGCGCTCATTTATCGGGGAGAGCGACGACATTCTAGACCACCCCTAAGCTTGAAGCAAATAAGCACATGAAAAAAAAAGTACAAGTATTCTTTTTTGCAGTTCTACACATTGCACTATATAGATGGGCCAACACAGCTGAACCCCAACTATAAGTGTTTACCTTATTAATGTTGCGTAAGAAAGGTAAATACATTATATTCACAGAATTACCTGTACTTTCTGGAAACAAAAAGTTACCAAATAAAATTATAATATAACACCGAGATTTTATTATTTTCTCATACTCGGTTGAATCGTCGGACAATACTATACTGGCATAATATTGTTTTAGATATTTTAAATTTATACCTTGCCCCCTTGCTTGACCAGATGTGTCTCCCTCAATTTCGTCGTCTAACAAAGGGGCACCCAATAATTCATTGCATATATTGTTGTCTTGGTTAACTCGCCCATTCACTGCCTTTCCGTCTATACGGAGACCTAACAACATGTACACGTCCTCAAGTGTGACGGTACACTCACCAATCGGAAGGTGAAATGTGTGGGTCTCGGGTCTCCACCTCTCCAACAAAGCCAGAATGAACTTGTAGTCCACCGAGTGCGAAACAATGTTTAGTAGATTTCCAAATCCACATCCTCTAATATATGGTTCTATTAAAGGATCATGGGGTACATATTCATGTACACGACATCTAAACCGCTTCGGATCCTAATAACAAAAAAGTAAGAAAATACAATTAGAAGAAGAAATACATACTCAACAAACACACATCTATAAGAAGTAATCCAAAAATAGAAACTAAAAAGAGAGAGATTACAAAGGTATAACACAAAGAAGATATCTATTAGAAGTAATCCAAAAATAGAAACTAAAAAGAGAGAGATTACAAAGGTATAACATAAAGAAGATATGTATTAGAAGTAATTCAAAAATAGAAACTAAAAAGAGAGAGATTACAAAGGTATAACACAAAGAAGATATGTATTAGAAGTAATCCAAAAATAGAAACTAAAAAGAGAGAGATTACAAAGGTATAACACAAAGAAGATATGTATTAGAAGTAATCCAAAAATAGAAACTAAAAAGAGAGAGATTACAAAGGTATAACACAAAGAAGATATCTATTAGAAGTAATCCGAAAATAGAAACTAAAAAGAGAGAGATTACAAAGGTATAACACAAAGAAGATATCTATTAGAAGTAATCCAAAAATAGAAACTAAAAGAGAGAGATAACATACAAATGCCGAGATATTCTCGATTGTGCCTCTGTGTTCATCGCCCATAGTCAACAAAGACATGATTTGAATTTGCAAAGCTTGAGTTTGGTAGATGAAAGAAGTGTGGTAGAAGAAAATACTTGAGTATTGATGAAGATGATTTGATATTGTTGATATGAGAGACTATTTATAGATGAATGAGTGAGTAGGTTTGGTACCTAAAAAGAGTGTGATTGGTCGCATGGAAAGGAAAGAGGAGACAAGAGAATGACAAAATTCAGAATGGAAGAGAAAGCTAGCATGTGAGGAATCTTCTTGGCGAATGTGAAGAAAGCAAATGCAAGGGAAGAGGAGCCCTTCCTCTTGGCGCCTACATGTGATTTCTCAGATGAAAGGAAGAGGCGCCCTTCCTCTTGGCGCCTTAGTGTAGGGCAATTGGAAGGGGCGCCCTTCCTAGTGGCGCCTGAGTGTTGTTTTGTGAAGAGGCGCCCAACCCTTTGGCGCCTCAGTTACTTTATGGCGCCTAGGGAATGGGCACCTAGGTTGGAATCTTAGGGCACAAAGCTCAGAGATTCTTTGATTCCCTGTCGCTTGTGTATTCTTTTCAATCTTTTCTCTGCGTGCTGGATTCCTTCAACTGCATGCATGGTCAAGTATGTACAAACCATTACCAAGTTATTAATGCAACGACCAACTTACCAATGACCAACCTATTTATGATGTGCAGTTGAACAACTTAGCAATGCATTCAGTTTCAATTCCATTCAAACTATCTACATATTTAATATTTCAACGCAATATCTTCCACACAACATTACATGATCAGTGCACATGTCGAAGGTGAAATATTTGATCATCAGTTGTTCGGTTTTTATTTTCGAAACACAGAGGTGACTCGGTTTACAATAAATCGACGATCAAATTTTTCACATCTGAAACAAAGAATAGAAAAGAAATTGCAGTGCAATAATATGGGTCAGATCATCTATAAAAATCCGGCTTGGTTTGCAGAAAACCAGGTAAAATTTCATCAGAAGAAGATTCGAGATGATGATGATGTTCAACATATGTTTGGCAGTCACGAACAATCCGGTTACAACGATATAGAGATGTATATATTACCACATCAACAACAGGAGTCTCAGTACATTGATCAGTCACAAGTGTTTTGTGAGACTGATGAAGAACAAGTTGAGGCGAATGTTCCAGACGATGAAGAAGAGGAACCTAAGATCATGGTTGATTTGATGGTGAACGCTGAAGAGGAAGAGGATCCAATACCAGCAAGTCATGTATATTACCCACCCTAACACATGACAAGGTTAAATTTGGGTTCAGATGAACCTTCAGCAGATGTATGGTACAATCCTTACGTGCAAATGCAAGGATCTCTGAAACAAGGAGACACATTTCGCACAAAAGAGGAATGTGTAAAAGCCATTAAGAAATTCCACATGTAACTATCAGCAGATTTCAGAGTTGACATAACTGACGCATCGAGGTATAAAGTTTATTGTCCGAATGAGCACTGCCTTTTTAGGTTGTCAGCTTCGTACCGGAAGAGGAACGAGTCTTGGGAGATTGGATCAATGGGTCTAGATCACACATGCATGCTGATAAACCCAATGCAAGATCATCGTAAATTAAGCTCTCAGCTAATATGCGATGAAATATTATCTGTCATTGGCGATAATCTGCCGTTAAAGGTGAGTACAATAATCTCGCATATTAAGGCAGAGTACGAGTACACTCCATCATATAGGAAGACATGGATAGCTAGAACAAAAGATGTTGAAAAAGTGTTTGGCAATTGGGAGGAGTCTTAAAAACAACTTCCAAAATACCTGTTGGCTCTAAAACACTATGCTCCCGGGACAATTGTCAAGATGGAAACATTGCCCGCAGAATTTCATGCGGGAAATCAAAGATAAGACGTTGCGTAAGAAGGTTGTCAATACAGGTTACACATTATTAGAACCTTCTTTCAAACACTACCGCGTGGAAATAAGATTGTCGAACGAAGATGAGGTTCGGTGGATCGATAGTATTCCGTTGAAGAAGTGGACTAGGGCATACGACAACTGTCAGCGTTGGGGCCACATGACAACAAACCTTGTGGAATCAATGAACTCTGTCTTCAAAGGCATCTCTAACCTACCAATAACCGCTTTGGTGCAAGCTACATATTTCAGGCTAGGGGCGTTGTTTGAAACCAGACGCTCAAAATGGAGTTCAGTGTTGTAATCTAGATAGTTGTTCAGTGATGCTTCAATGAAATTCATCAGACATGAAGCTGCCAAAGCAAACACACATGTGGTTACGGTATTTGACCGAACTAAAGGTTGGTTTAGTGTTACCGAGTCCATGATCACAATGAGGGCATGTCGATGGGACATTACAGAGTCAAACTAGATAGAGGTTAGTGCGACTGCGGAAGGTTCCAAGCCTTTCGTACCCCCTGCTCCCATGTCATTGTGGCATGCTCAAAGGTTCGAAGGGATCCATCCTACTTGCTATCTAAAGTTTACAAAGTCACCAGCCTTTCAAATGTTTATAAAATTAGTTTTTCGGTAGTGGCAAAAGAGGATTATTGGCCAGAATATCAAGGGGACATCGTTTGACACAACGAAGTTATGCGAAGGAAGAAAAAGGGTCGCCCTAACAGCACCCGGATTCGAATCGAAATGGATACGGCGAACAAAATGGTTAAACTATGTAGTTCATGCCGTCAACCAGATCACAATTGTAATAACTGTCTTAGTGTTGGAACGAGCACAACGAGATAAATTCAGATGTACCTCTATTGCTATATATGGAAAACTAAATTTATTTCAAAGTACCTCTGTTGCAATATATAGAAAACTAAATTTACTTCATAGTAGACTTCTGTGACGAAAAGACAGTTGTTCATAAAAAATAACACAAACAATTAAAACAACTAGAATACAAAAACTATGCGATTACAACCATCAAAACAATTTTGAACATGTAATGCATCATCCTACGAGCGTGTTGGTCGGTCTTAATATCCACCCATTCGCGCACTTCTCCGTGTTGGTTGAACGTGGACACAAGCCATTGTATTCTTTTAATCCGTTCATCCTCTCCAATTTCTCCCTCTAACCAACTGTACAACGTCCGATTAAGACGTTCAAACGTATCTGTGTTCCAAAGTCGAACCTGTATCGGAGCCGCAACGGCAAAAAATATTACATCAGCATTTTGTTTCTGAATGTATGCAGACATTGTTGAAACAAAGAAAATTGAAATTGATGGTTGAACTAGACTAGGAGATGAATTTGAGTGAAAATAATTGTATGCAAGACGTGGTATTTATAGAGACGGAACATCTATTGGACAAAACATGTGGGCGCCAGATGAATTGGCGCCCACATGACCATCACAAGCAGGCGCCACATGAATTGACACCTACCATGCAAAATGCACTCAGGCGCTAGAGGCATTGGCGCCTCCTAATGAGGGTCAATGCAGGCGCCACAAGCATTGGCGCATCCTCATGAGGCCCAATGCATATGTGCCAATGCTACTGACGCCTCCTCTTATTGGTATGGGGTGCGTCAATTCATCTGGCGCATCCTTTACCAAACTTGGTTATTTTGGTTTTTTTTTTGAAAAATTGATTATTTTAGAAATTTTTAAAAAAAAAATAATTATTTGAAAAAAAATTCTCAAAAATATAATACATGTATTGGACATATGCAATAAAAGAACAAACTATTCATATTTAGTTATTACAAAACAAACAATATATCTAATGATAAATCTTATATATAGTCTACTCTTTGTCCACCAAATCAAATCTATATATAAAAGTACATCATGTATATTTTCATTATATCAGCACAAAATCAATGGAAGAAATCATGAAACCAAGTAACTATAGAAGCATAATTTCTTATTCCTCTTTAAGAAAAAGGTCAAAAGAAGAGAATTCCCTTCAATTGTCATGAAGCCTCACAGAGCATAGTTACCACCAATATTTTATTCCGAAAACAGTTAGGCAAAGCACAAAATCTTCTCATCACATGTCATTAAAGACTAAACACAATCATTTAGGAAATAAATCAAATTCACTATTGTAATATATCTTTTAAAGCAAACATGATATTAATACAAAATCAAAAAAACTACCTGCAAACTATAAATTCTCAAGAAGGCAATTAACCGAGAAATGTATTATCCATCCTTGCAAAATCTTCCAAAAGACACGACAAAAACACAACATGGCAGTAGAAAAAAAAACACAAGTCAAACCTTACTGGACCAAAGACGAAGACATACCCTTTCCCATGGTTTGAACAAAGTACTAAGATCTTCTAACTAGATATTAGGGTTTTAACCATGGAAAATTCAAAAATCATTCCCATAAAAGTATAAGAAAATAATGATTTATGAACATGTACTCATACTATGAATTTGTAATCTGAAGGTACAGTCTAAATCTAGAAACTAAGTGAAGTCTCTCTTAAAGGTATTGTCTGTTGACTGTTGGACTGTCTGTTTGACTTTTTGAGTTGTATACTGATTGAGTTGGATTGTTTTCAGGTACATTAGTTGCTTAAGTTCATTGTGAACTTGCTTTTGCTTTGCTTGATAGCTTGAGCATTGAGGTAGAATTTCTCTTCTTCATGTAGTCTGGAAGACCTGGCCTGTTACTTGGTCAGGCACCTGTCTGAAGTCCTCCTTAAGAGGCAATGTCTTTGTGTGTTTATTTTTGTGCTAAGCAGGAAAAGTCCTTTGATAAGGCAATTGGCAGACAAAAGAGATGTGTAGTCCATCTCCTGCTATTCAGTGTGTCATCCCTTTGCTCACATAACATGTTGATGCATTGCGGATACTAACCCAAGATCTATAGAGTCATTACTTGTGGAGAGAGTTCCAACTTTCTGAACTCCTACACCTTCTATCATCTGAAGCTCTCCCTGACCAGGGATAAGAGTTATGAGGCACACCCCTCATCTCCATTTCATCTGGCTTCACCCTAACTCTCAATGTTAGGGTTAAGAGCTAACATCACCCGATTCCAGTTGGCTTGTGTTTCACAGCCTAACCTTGTGTGAGCCCACTTTGTTTGTATATAATGTGTGCTATTTGATGTGATTGATTGCTTTGCTTGTGCTGCTTAGGATAGCTTGCTCCCTGTGCAAGTTAGATAGCAACCTTAACTTAAGGATGAAATGCATGATAACTTCTAGGCTCGAGTCGTAGTCTCCCTAGTAGTTTGTGTCTCCCTTTGTATCTGGTTAGGCTAGTCCTTTGTCCCTGCGTAGGGGAACTACGTCGCCCTGATCCTCATACCAGATGAGGTACGTAGGCAGGAGATGAGCAGATCTCTCCGGGCGCCCTTTTTGTTTTCAACCCTTTGTGTGTGTTTGGAGTCTGACATAAGTCCAGCGATTGGCAGTTAGTTTCCTGTGTCTTGTTTGCTTGTTGGAGTCTGACGTAAGTCCAGCGATTGGCAGTCGGTTTCCTGTGTGTGTTGTTGGTTCGGAGTCTGATGTAAGTCCAACGATTGGCATTCGGTTTCCATGTTTGCCTGTTTGTGTGGAGTCTGACGTAAGTCCAGCGATTGGCAGTCGGTTTCCTGTGTGGTTTTGTTTGGCGTGCATTAGCCGAGCTATGAGTGCTCTGATTCTTCTCCAGTCAGAGAATATACGTATGCATAGGATGCGACATCCTAGCGAGCACGTTTCCCCCTGTCCGAACTACATTGACTCTGATGTCTGTGCCTGACAGACTACGTAGGCCCAGGATGCGATATCCTGCCGAGTTAGTTTCTTTTGTTTTCTGTGTCTCTTTCAGCCAGTGTTTGATGTTTGAGCAGTTTTAGCAACCTTTATCCTTCCTTTTGTGCGTGGATCCCGTCGAGTACGACGGATGCGTAGGGGTGCTAATACCTTCCCTTCGCATAACCGACTCCCGATCCCATCTCTCTCTGGTTGCGAGACCATGTCTTTTCCAGATTTACTTCGAGCGTTTCCTTTCCCTCTTTTGGGATAAATAACGCACGGTGGCGGCTCTGTTGTTTCTTTTTCCCGTCGGTTTTTCGCGTAATGCGACAACACCCCTCAATCATAAGTGCATATAATAACATTGACAATGGCTGGAAAAATCCTCCTTCGACGCATATGTTTTGTATTAGACATATTGCTCAGAATTTCATGCGGGTAATCAAAGATAAGATGTTGCATAAGAAGGTTGTCAATACAGGTTACACATTATCAGAACCTTCTTTCAAACACTATCGCGAGGAAATAATATTGTCGAACGAAGATGCGGTTCGGTGGATCGATAGTATTCCATTGGAGAAGTGGACTAGGGCATACGACAACGGTCATCGTTGGGGCCACATGACAACAAATCTTGTGGAATCAATGAACTTTGTCTTCAAAGACATTTGTAACCTACCAATAACCGCTTTGGTGCAAGCTACATATTTCAGGCTAGGGGCGTTGTTTGAAACCAGACGCTCAAAATGGAGTTCAGTGTTGCAATCTGGACAGTTGTTCAGTGATGCTTCAATGAAATTCATCAGACATGAAGCTGCCAAAGCAAACACACACGTGGTTACGGTATTTGACCGAACTAAAGGTTGGTTTAGTGTTGCCGAGTCCATGGATCACAATGAGGGCATGCCGATGGGACAGTACAGAGTCGAACTAGATAGAGGTTGGTGCGACTGCGGAAGATTCCAAGCCTTTCGTACCCCCTACTCCCATGTCATTGCGGCATGCTCAAAGGTTCGAAGGGATCCATCCTACTTGCTATCTGAAGTTTACAAAATCGTCAGCCTTTTAAATGTTTATAAAATTAGTTTTTCGGTAGTGGCAAAAGAGGATTATTGGCCAGAATATCAAGGAGACATCGTTTGGCACAACGAAGTTATGCGAAGGAAGAAAAAGGGTCGCCCTAACAGCACCCGGATTCGAACCGAAATGGATACGACGAACAAAATGGTTAGACTATGTAGTTCATGTCGTCAACCAGGTCACAATCGTAATAACTGTCTTAGTGTTGGAACGAGCACAACCAGATAAATTCAGATGTACCTCTGTTGCTATATATGGAAAACTAAATTTATTTCAAAGTACCTCTGTTGCAATATATGGAAAACTAAATTTACTTCATAGTAGACGTCTATGACGAAAAGACAGTTGTTCATAAAAAATAACACAAACAATTAAAACAACTAGAATACAAAAACTATGCGATTACAACCATCAAAACAATTTTGAACATGTAATGCATCATCCTACGAGCGTCTTGATCGGTCTTAATATCCATCCATTCGCGCACTTCTCCGTGTTGATTGAACGTGGATACAAGCCATTGTATTCATCTAATCCGTTCACCCTCTCCAATTTCTCCCTCTAACCAACTGTACAACGTCCGATTAAGATGTTCAAACGTATCTGTGTTCCAAAGTCGAACCAGTATCGGAGCCGCAACGGCAGAAAATATTACATCAGCATTTCGTTTCTGAATGTATGCAGACATTGTTGAAACAAAGAAAATTGAAATTGATGGTTGAACTAGACTAGGAGATGAATTTGAGTGAAAATAATTGTATGCAAGACGTGGTATTTATAAAGACGGAACATCTATTGGACAAAACACGTGGGCGCCAGATGAATTAACGCTCACATGACCATCACAAGCAGGCGCCACATTAATTGACACCCACCATGCAAAATGCACTCAGGCGTCAGAGGCATTGGCGCCTCCTCATGAAGCCCAATGCATGTGCATCGATACTACTGACGCCTCCTCTTATTGGTATGGAGGTGCGCCAATTCATCTGGCGCATCCTCTACCAAACTTAATTATTTTGGTTTTTTTTTAAATTGGTTATTTTAAAAAAAAAATTAAAAATTTAATTATTTTGAAAAAAAAATCTCAAATATAATACATGGTATTGGACATATGCAATAAAAGAACAAACTATTCATATTTAGTTATTACAAAACAAACAATATATCTAATGATAAATCTTATATATAGTCTACTCTTTGTCCACCAAATCAAATATATATATAAAAGTACATCATGTATATTTTCATCATATCAGCACAAAATCAATGGAAGAAATCATGAAACCAAGTAACTATAGAAGCATAATTTCTTATTCCTCTTTAAGAAAAATGTCAAAAGAAGAGAATTCCCTTCAATTGTCATGAAGCCTCACAGAGCATAGTTACCACCAATATTTTATTCCGAAAACAGTTAGGCAAAGCACAAAATCTTCTCATCACATGTCATTAAAGACTAAACACTATCATTTAGGAAATAAATCAAATTCACTATTGTAATACATCTTTTAAAGCAAACATGATATTAATACAAAATCAAAAAAACTACCTGCAAACTATAAATTCTCAAGAAGGCAATTAACCGAGAAATGTATTATCCATCCTTGCAAAATCTTCCAAAAGACACGACAAAAACACAACATGGCAGTAGAAAAAAAAACACAAGTCAAACCTTACTGGACCAAAGACGAAGACATACCCTTTCCCATGGTTTGAACAAAGTACTAAGATCTTCTAACTAGATATTAGGGTTTTAACCATGGAAAATTCAAAAATCATTCCCATAAAAGTATAAGAAAATAATGATTTATGAACATGTACTCATACTATGAATTTGTAATCTAAAGGTACAGTCCAAATCTAGAAACTAAGTGAAGTCTCTCTTAAAGGGAAGTTGTGCCTCTCAAAATATCATTTTTATTTTTTTATTATTAATTAGGGTATGTTTTTGGGGTTGAAGGGAAATTGTTAGAGTTTCAAGATGGGAAACTAGACGGATCTGGAAGTTTGGAATTCCGAAAAATTTGTGAGGGGGAAATTTTGGATTTAGAGGGATTCTAAAATCTAAAATTTGGTAAAAATTGACTATAATTTTCGATAAGAGCATATGAGAAGAGCATTATTTATTCAGTAAAATAAACAATTTTCAAGAAATAACTAAAATATTTTTTCTTGAAAGCATATCTCATTTAAACAAATATATCATTTTATTCGAAATATTTAAATTATTTTATACGATTTGATCTTTAAAAAAATTAAAAATTTTAATTATTAAAATTTTATTTATATTTTAAATTAATTTGTGTAATATGAAAAAAATGTGATTTTAATCAACTTTATTATAAAGATCTATTTTAAATTAAAAAATAATAATAAAAAATATTTAAAAAATTCAGTATGTGTTGAAAGGTTTAGAGGGGCGACGATTGGTTCACCGTCGTGACCTTTGATGAGTTTTTCAGCTTTGTTAAGGTTTTAACGTGTGTTACTAGGTTTAGGGGACGACGGTTGTTGTACCGTCGTAACTTATATTTTAGGACGGTTCTTGTGACCGTTGTGTATTTGAATTTAGGATTGTTTAATAATAATCGTTGCAATATTTATTAATTATTTAAAAATGTAAGGATGGTTGGTGTAAACCGCCGTAACAACCGTCTCAATATGAGAATTACGATGGTTATCAAGTAACTGTCGTAATTTTTGTATCATAAAACCCTAATTTTCTTGTAATGCATTACCAAGCCGATGTCAGGTTTCTGAGGTATATCAAGGGAACTCTAAAGTATGGAGTTTGTTATCTTATGGAGAAAAGACTAATTCATAGCTTATGTGTTACTCGGACTCTGATTGGTGTGGAGACAGAGTTAACAGAAGAAGTACTTATGGGTATTTGTTTAAGTATCTGAGATGTCATATTTCTTGGTGTTCAAAGAAGCAACCAGTTGTTGATTTGCCAACCTGTGAAGCTGAATATAGTGCGGGTGTTTGGCTGCATGTCAAATTGTTTTACTTCTGAATTTACTGTAGGATCTGAAGATTAAGGTAAACATGTCTCTAAAGTTGATTATTGATGACAAGTCTCCAGTCAATGTTACCAAGAACCCAGTGTTGCATGGGAGAAGCAAGCATATTGAGACTAAGTATCACTTTCTGAGAAGTCTGGTTCATAATGAAGTGTTAGAAGATATGTACTGTAGCACCCAGAAGCAGCTGTCAGATGTTCTGACAAGAGCGATCAAGACTAATCAATTTCTCCACTTGAGGGGTGAAATTGGTGTTGTTAGTTTTGATTACCTGAATATGAATTAAGGGATGGTGTTAGAAGTAATTAATATTCAGTAGTGATCATAGTATTAGTTTTTGTTAAGCTTAATCTAACTAGTGTAGGTTAGCATATTGCATATGTGGCATTATTGTTTGTATATATAAACTAGTGTAGCTGTCAACAGTTGTAAGCGAAGTGTACAATAGTGTGTGTGCAACCATTTTGTTGTAACCGTTTTGTAAGAGTAGTAGAAGTTTGTTATTCTCTCTTCTCTCTCTTCTTCCATTTTCATCTTGCTCACCAATAATATATTATATATATAATATATATATTATATATATTATTATATATATATATATATATATATATTGGTGTGTGTTGTGTGTGTGTGTGTGTGTGTGTGTGGTGTGTGTGTCGCGCGCGCGTGTGTGTGCGTGTGTGTGTGTGTGTGCGTGTGTGTGCGTGTGTGTGTGTGTGCGCGCGTGCATGCGTGTGTGTGTGTGTGCGTACGTGGGTGTGTGTGTGTGTGTGTGTGTGGAAAACTGATCGTGGCACTTCGGTGTGTGTGTGTGTGTGCGTGCGTGCGTGCGTGTGTGTGTGTGTGTGGAAAAATTGATCATGGCACTTCGGGCAGGCTCGTGCACCCGCCAAATAATGACGGATTGAGTTGAGATTTTGTGCTCGCCTATCCATTCAGTTCGCCACGCCTTACGCCTGTAAAAAAAGAGGCGGGTTGGCACGTCAACAGAGTTATAAAGCACTCAAATTATTTACTTTTGTTGGTTAAAGTTTAATACTTGAACTATAATTTTGGAAATTCTGTTGATAATTCTCTTTTAGGTAAAATTTCTTGATGGTTTTAAATTTCTAGTTGTCATTTTAGTCAATTCTAGTAATTTTAATTCTTGATGGTTTTATTTTATACATTTATTTGTGAATATTTGTATTGTTTTAAGTAAAAAAAAAAATTAAAGTAGCTTTATAAAAATTGTTCTAAAAATTAAGTGAAAAACATCTAATTAAAATGTAAAAAATAATATTAATCTATTAAAAAAATTAAAAAATAGGTCGGCAAACTCGCCTCACGCCAACCTGTCACCATAGCGGGACGGTCTAGATTTTCAAGCTAAATTTTATTTGACGGATTTTCTCGTCCCGCCTATTTTTTGACTGGATTAAGGCAGGATGGACGACTCGTTATATTATATATATATATATATTATATTATATATATATATATATATAGTATATATCTATATATATATATATATATATATATATATATATTATATATATATATAATATATATATATTATTAAAATTATGATAATAAAAAATATGATAAAAACACATTGTTAAGAAATAATAAAAGGAATCAAATAATAGAGTTAATGTGAGAAAACTTAGTTCTTGTTTTATACAATATATTTTTTAAATAATTATTTTGAAATATTCCAATTAAATAAATATCTAATTAAAACCTTTAATTAAATTTAAAAACTTTAATTATTTTAATAATTACTAAATATTTTAAAATTAACTAATAATTCAATAAATTTTAATTTTTAAATCCCACGTTCTGAATGCAATTATTTCAGTAATTTTTAAATTATCAAAATACCAATATAACACCCAAATTATTTAAAAAATTCAATTAATCAAAATAAATCACACCACATGCAACAAATAATTATCCTAATATGTAATTAAAATATTAAAATAAAATAAGAGTGTTACAGGAAAAATATGAAATTCGAAGGCTTGACGCCCGTCACGACGACGAATCCCCGTGTTTTAGCTCCACTTCCCTGCATTCTCTCGGGTAGTTTACCCACAAATTTTGGTAGTACCAGTACGAATTTTCCTCTATCAATAAGACTTTAATTTTCGATTTCAATATCCAATTTTTATAATTTTTATTTTAGGCATAAATAATCACTTTATAAAATCGCTTATTTGCTCACACTAAGTAATAAATGCACATTAGAATTGAGTTTTTGCTACCAATTTCTATACTCTTGGATCGATCAACATTTAATCCTATTACATGTTATCTAATTTGCAAGTTCTTGCACTGTTATTTAAATTTTATGCTATTTAGTTATTATGTCCGGCTAAATCTATTAGGAGTCCGGAATGTGAGGATTATTGTTCCGAAGGTACTTGCATATAAGTTGTAATTAATTTATTAAATAAGATTTGTTTAAGTGCTATGTTTTAAATTATTTTTAATTAAAATAATTTATGTGAAAACGTAATCTAGAGATACTAGTTCATATTTAAAAGAATGAGACTTGTATCCGATTTAGGTGAAAATTCATATTTGTATTAATTGGTTTGCAAAAGTACCTTTTATTTAAAATGAAAAAAAAATTAATGTTCTCAAAATTAGATTTTAAGAGCTAAATGGGCACACAAAGAGAATGTTTGCGAACTTAAAATCTGGTGTTAGACAAGCGAAAGACGGTAGCACCTTTAAACTTTCTTTTTCACCTTAAGCAACTTTTTAATTATTAAGAAGTAATAAATTTACAAAGACAAGATTTTGCACTTTAACACGCAAAACCCTGCAGTATATATTTTAAGCTAAAACTCGGTTTCGACGGCGCGAAAGCGAGTGGTTCATTTAAATTAATTCTTTTTACTAAGATAAAATATAATCCCTTTTAATTAATTAATATGGCACATTTGCGAGTACTGATGGTTAATACGAGCTACATTATGGTCTACTCTTTAATCGATTCCTTTTTCTAAATTAACATATTTCTTTCCATTTGTTACCCGAAAATTATTCCCCATAGCCTTAGATTTACATAGCAGCGATATATAAAGATACGTTTGACATTTAGTCTTTGTGTATTCAATCTTTTTATTACTACAATATATTTGTGCACTTGTGGAGCATATCAAGCTCGTCCAGCAAGACTTCAAGACTATGAAGTGACTAGTGATGATGAAGTCACACCAGATGAAGAATTAGTTTATTTCGCCTTACTTGCAAGTGTTGAACCAATCAACCATAGCGAAGCCTTAAACGATAAACAGTGAAAGTCAATTATGGTCGAAGAGTTAAAGTAATCGAAATAAACAACACATGGAAGTTAACCGAATTGCCAACACATACAAAAGTTATCAAAGTGAAGTGGGTGTTCAAGTTGAAGCACAATGTTGATGAGTCGATACCAAGACATAAGACGAAATTGGTAGCTCGGGGTTTTCTTCAGAGAGCGGGAGTTAACTACTCTGAAGTATACACATCAGTAACAAGATTGGAGATTATCCGACCAGTAGTTGCCTTGGCATGTAAGCAAGGTTGGTCGACATTTCACTTAGATGTGAAATCAACATTTTTGAATGGTCCTCTGAATTAATAGGTATATCTTACACAACCTTCTGGGTTTGTGATTCAGGAGGAAGCAAGAAAATTATACAAGTTGCAAAAATGCTATACAGTCTCAAGCAGACACCTAGGATATGGAATAAGAAGATCGATTCATACTTGGTCAAATTGGGATTCATCAAATACAAATATGAGTATGGGATCTATGTTTAGGTTGTGGGACAAGACATAAAAACCATATACTTATATGTTGATGACTTGCTAGTAACTGGAAATAACTTGGAGAATATGTCAAAGTTCAAAGAGCTAATGAAGAAGGAATTTGAAATGTCGGATGTGGGAAATTTGTCTTATTTCCTATGCATGAAATTTCAAATGTAGAAGCAAGATATTGTGCTACATTAAAGCAAGTATGTCAAAGAGATACTCAAGAGATTCAGGATGGATGATTCAACTCCTACATCTTTTCTTGTTGAACCAAACTTGAAGTTGGAGAAGCATGGAGAGGAAGACAAAGTTGATGCAACTTTGTTCAAATAAATTGTCGGATCTCTGAGATATGTGTGCAACAATCGACCTGATATAGGTTTCTCAGTCAGATTAGTGAGCAAATACATGAGTGAACCAAGGGTGTCACACATGAAGGTTGCAAGAAGAATCCTAAGATACTTAAAAGGATCGATAAACTATGGATTCTATTTCGACGAGACTCTAAAAGCAAAGAAACTATGGTTACTTGCTATTTAGATGTTGATTGGTCTGAAGATAAGGAAGATCGAAGAAGCACAACAAATTTTTTTTCAAGTCTTTAGTGCCCTAATCTCATGGTGCTCGAGAAAGCAACATGTGGTGACATTGTCATTCGGTGAGACTGAATATATAGCAGGACCCTATGTTGCATGTTAAGTAATTTGGATCAAATCTATGCTTGAAGAAATGGAGGTCGAATGAAGAAACCTCGGGTGCTGCAGATCGACAACAAGTCAACCATAAATCTTGTGAATAATCCAGTTTTGCATTGAAGGAGTAAGCAAATCGAAGTTAGATTTCATTTTTTAAGGGAGAAGGTAAATCGAGGTCAACTTGCTCAAGTGAAACACAATTGGCCGACATTTTCACCAAAGGATTGAAGATCGACAAATTCTTAAATTTGAGAAAGAAATTAGGAATAGTTCAAATCGACCATGATTAGCGTATGTTCAACAACTTTGGTTATAGGGGGTATGTTGAGATATGTAATATTATTCAAGTTGTGTGAGGCCCAAACCCAAAGTTAATTAGGGTTTAGAGTTGTTATATTTATTACTTAGTAGTCAAGTCATTTAGGTTATATAAATAGATACTTTGTAATTTAGTTTTACAACACAATCATTCTTCAATAAAAGTAATCTTTATTTCATTATTCTCTCTTTTTCTCTTCTCATCAAAAGTGTCTCACGCACTAATAATGCATAGCATTGGTCTCAAATTAACCAATATATTTTTACTTTTTAAATATTAACATTAACCTTATATATTAACATTTTATGTTGTGAAAAACCTAGCATACACTATTGATTACTATAGTCTAAATTTGATAAAAAATTTAGAAAGAAAAAAAAGTTGTTAAAAAAAATACATTTTTTCAATTTGAAACTATTTCAAATAATTTAAATGAATTTAATTTTAGATGGGTTGAAAATGGGAACGAATTGACTGCCTTTACTATTTGATACTTTGGGTGGCTTTAGTGTAATTTTGAAAATGAATGAATAAGACAGAGAAAAATAGTTATGAGAGAGATAGAAAGAAAGGCATGGCATCAAAGAGATCAAATCTCAAAGGTAACAAATTTCTCCCACTGAAAAGCTAGTGGGGAAGAAGTTTTCAAACGGTTAGATCAGATGTCATGTCATGTCAATGTTGTACCTTCTTCTTTTTTGGTAGCATACCGTTACTTCTAGGCATCTATGATTTTCTTTAAGTATTTTGGTTTGGTCCAGTAATTTAATGTGTACGCTACACTTATTTTTCATATTGTTATTTCTTTTTCTAATATAGTTTAGTAGTTGGAATTACATCTTTTAAACCTAAACTTATTCTAAATTTAATAGAGAAAATCTGTTTGAATTAGATTTGAGTTTGAGTTTAGATTTTCTTCAATAATAAAATATAAAGACAAGTCAAATAATGTGGACATTAATACCCATTCCAAAAATTCATATGAATTTATCTAATTTATTTTAATATTTAGTTTTGATAATTACAAATAAAAATATTTAATTAATATTTTGTTTTCTATTTATTATTTAAAGGATAATGTTAAATTGTGCTTTAGGAATATAAATTAACTACTAAATGAAAAAATAATAATTTTAAATATTATGGATTGATTTTTTATAATAATATATAATTAATTTTTAATAGCTTTTTCAATATAAACTTTTTAGAAATGAATTTCTTAACTTGTGTCTCTAAAATACTTTTTTTTAATCAAGAATAAATTTTGATTAATTCAAAAAAACAAGAGAAACAAAAACAATCCAAGGCGGATCCAGCTCCAAACATCCAACAGACAAAAAAAGAGACCTAAAACATTAGCTTAGTTATGTATGGTCGTAATTTCCTATTATCTCAACCTCTATAAACTATAATGTCTATAATTGTGTCGTAAGTTTTCTGTGCATTTACCTTGGTTTCAAAACACTTATCATTCCTATACCTCCATATCTCGTATATGCTTTCCTTTGTTGCAAGTTTGAGGATTTTCGCACGAGACCCTTTATCCTTTGTATTTCGAATAATCCATTTCATTTCTTGAGTCCATCCACTAGCTATGTGTTGGATTTGTAACCACTCAAGCACCTTCATCCAAATACCTTTAGTTTTCACACAATCAAAAAGCAAATGAGACTGAATCTCTTCCTCCGAACAAAAACATCATTTGGGGCTAGGAGTAACGGTATGCTAGTTTAAAATATTTGAAATGTGTTTATAGAATTTTTTGAAATTGTTTTATTTTATTAGTTATAATGTAATTTGATTTGATATGATAGTTTAAATCAAAAACTCTAATAAGTAGTCTATTTTTTTTTGTATTTTATTTAGAATTTAATTGAAATACACTGACAGTGTAAAAGAATTTTACACCGTCAGTTAATCATGACCATTAGATATTAAAACAATTTTGACTTTTATTTTAAAAATCTATAAACTAATGCAGACGGATGATGGTGATGAATCGACAATGTAAAACTTTTTACATTAACAGTGCATAGTAATTAATCTCTTTTATTTAATATGAATATTTAATTCAATCTTATATTGATATCAATGGATTCTAATTCACACATATATTATATATATATATATTATATATATATATATATATATATATATATATATATATATATATATTATATATATATATTATATATATATATATAAAATAATCATAATAATCATCATCACAATAATGATGATAATAATAATAATAATAATAATAATATTAATATTAATAATTACAATAATAGTAGTAATAATAATAATAATAATAATAATAATAATAATAATAATAATAATAATAATAATAATATTTCAGCTTTAATTAATTGTTACGGAAGTCAGTAGATCCAATTTAAGGAATCGAACCGTATTTTGTAATATATTTATGACAGTTTAGTTTCAACTAATTTTTTTCTGTCCCACCCCAACCAGATTCAAAGAAACTTCTTCCAATAAATTTCTAATTAATTTCTAATGGAGGAAAGTTCAGTCCATTACTAAGTGCTTAAGTATTTCCATTCGAGGAAATTAAAGGACAACTATTTATTGTGTGATTCTACATCGACAAAAATTGATTTAAATGAATTTATTTTGATTGAAATTGATTCATGTTTGCATATTTTTATATAAGTGTGAGTTGATCAATTAAATTAAATATAAAAATTAATTCTATAATAAAATATCCAAATTTTATTTGAAATAAAAATAGATTAAAAAGACAAAATAATGTATACTAATACTAAATAACAACTTAACATTTCAAAATTAATTATATAACTATAAAAATAATTTTGCTTCCTTCAAAAATAGAACTACACATACAAATTGTTCTCGGCCACATACTCAAAGAAGACCACCCAAATATGAGGCACAAATTTATAAAATTTATTCAATGGAAAAAGAAATAGGCAAGATTTTATCAAACGCTAGACACTTGATCTCAACTATTAGGGCATTCTCAGTTGTTGAATTTGATCGGACCGCTACCTACATCTCATGCAGGGTTATATGAAAGCAGTTTTAATTGTCTATCATATATAAGTTCAACTAAGTATTACTTTGGGTATTATCTCACTCTCAGTCTCAAACTACACATCTCTCGACTTAACTGACTTATGCATTGGAGTGCTAACCTTGCATATCCTTCTCGATCTCCCATACTTGAATTTTCAACATTGAACTGGTATAACTCACTCTCTTAACAACTCCCTTTTTCTCATTCGACGATAAAACATTGGCGTCATATATGGAAACCAACTATCAGTTCCCTCGAATTCTCGTGAAAACCATCATTTTTCATCTCCCGTCAACTTCAATTGATCTTATTTCTATTATGACGTTCAATCAACTTTACCCAAACCATGGCAACATCTAAGTCCACTCAGCTAGTTGCTCAACTTAATACTGTTGTTGGTGTTGCTCCAATGTTTAATGCTCTCGATCCCGCAAAAATGTTCCAACTCTTCCAACAACATATGTCGGTTTAGTCATAGTAACTCTCATTTCTTTCCAACTCCTTAAAATACAGTTCCTCCGTCTATCGCCTATATCACATTTCAGGTTCTTCCAATTTTTCAATCTTTTCAACAATTGCCTCTAACTTTTCAACAGTTCCCACATCAATCTTTATTGACATATCCGTTCCTTTCTGATAAGCTCTTAGGTTGTCGAATTGTCTATAGTATGGAGAACTTTAGTCTCATCCACATGATTATGAGAATAGAGATGGTAGCCATACTCCCCCAAGATCATGTCATCCTAGCCAATATCCACAATGCCATTCCTTGAGGGAAGACAAACACGATGATAAGATAGAAGTTCTTGATAGAAATAAGAATCTGCTCTCTAGGCATATCCTCGATAGTCAGATCTTGAAGTCCCTCATAAACCCCCCATGAAGTTGCATGTCTCTGATACAATAAGCGGATACCTCTATGTCGTTTTGTTGTTTGTCTCTTAAGATTTACTTTGAGTTTAGTTTTATATTTGAGTCTCCTCTTCAATTGCACATCTTTAAAGATCTATTTTGGATCTATTTTTTTAGCATGCATAATTCAAAATGTTTGTGTTTGAGTATGAATATTATGCTTTAATTTAATATTTAGTTGAGTTTGTGGAACAAGAACCATAATTAAGATTGGTTCAAGTCGTGTCTGTCGCGACGTGATAAATACCATGGGAATTTGCACGCTCAAAATTATTAGTGTATGCCCTAGAGACCAATACTTTTGGTACTTGTATCGAATTATTTATTAATAATAAAAGGTTTTTTCTTTATTATGTTTGTTTAATAAAGCCCTAGAATAACTAGTCTGTTTAATGTATCAAGTGTGACTTAATGAGAACCCATTAAACATAAGGATACTATTCTTAAAGTATCTGTAGTCGCGCTTTGTTGTGAAGTGGAATAACATTAAAGCATTAAGACAATTATGTATATAGACTGATGATCACATCTCATGGATCATGGGTAAGGAGTTATCAGGTCTTAAATATATGTCTGAATATTAGGAGTAATATTTATATTTGATTGACCCGCAGTGAGAATACTACATAGAATGTTATGCAAAGTGTCATAAGTTATTCTCATGGTGATAGTGGTGTATATCACCCTTCAACCTGAAACCACTATGGACCCTAGATGTAGAGTCGAGTGTTTTATTGCTGATCAAACATTGTCCATAGCTAGATGTCCATAAAAACAGTTGATGGGTACTCCACGAAGCATGTTGAGGGACATGAGTGACCTAGATGAAATTTGCCCATCCTGTGTAACGGGATAAATGTCTAAGGGCTTAATATTGAACTGGACAAGGATGACACGGTCTATGCCTTGTGTTTAATATAGACATAAGGGAAAAAAGGGTAATTATACACATAAGTATTATCACAAAAAAAGGATTTGTCAGATCACATGACATTTTCGTGTCTTGGGTAGCAGTGATGTGTTGCTAGATACCGCTCACTGTTTATTATGTTAAATACGTGATTTAATATAATTGCCAATGTCGCGAAAACCTATAAGGTCAAACACAAAAGGACAAATTGATGAGAGATAGAGTAAATAAGGAACACCATAAGGTACGGTGCACTTAAGTGAATTGTAGAACATCGTAAGGTACGATGCACTTAAGTAGAATATGAAATATGGTAAGGTACCACGCGCTTAAGTGATTTTCGGTATACCATAAGATATGGGCCACATACACTTAAGTGGACTTTTTAGCTTGCAGCCCACACAAGTGGTTCTATAAATAGAACCCTTGTGCAGAAGTATTTCACTTGATGAAATTTCATTTTCTCTCTCTCTCTCTCTCTCACTCAAAGTCTTCATTCGTAGCAGCTAGCACTAAGATTGAAGGAATTTGTTCGTGTGGACTGAGTAGAGGCGTTGTCACAATTCAACGCTCGTGATCACTCCTTAGATCTGCATCAAAGGTTTCAATCTCCATAAAAGGTAACTATTTCTATCACTGATCATGCCCATTCGTAAGGATCACTAAAGGAAATTTTTTAATTTCCGCTGCATTTTGGATCGTAATTTTCCTTCAGAAATAATAACAGAGTCTCCACCAAAGTTTATTTATTGTAAAAGGAAAGAGAAAATATTGACAAAATGCTTAAAAAAAAAGAAAATGGTCGTCATAACCAAATTCGGGTTCGAGAGTCGGTTATACGAGGGGAAGGTACCCCTCATATCCGTTGTACTCAACAAGAACCATTTATTTAGATTTGCAAATAGAATGTTATTTTATGTTATTTGTTTTATTCTGATTATTAAAAGTTTTAAAGGAAAAAAGAAAAGGACTAAAAATAAGTTTTTTATTAGGATGCTTGACAAGATGTTGAATCTCGCTCCTCTGTATCCTCTGGTGTGATGAGGAATTCAAAGCTACGTAGTTCTTGATAGAAAATAAGTGTTTGTTGGTTTATTGTAATGAACGAATATTTAGCCGTATTCTAGCGGTTAAACGTTGCATGTATGCTCGCGCGGAGGCAGTTTAAGTGTTTGTTTGTATTGCGGTAGAATGGATAAAATATTGTTCATTTGTGAAAAGGTTTTCGATCACACGGGGGCGAGAAAAAGATAGTTTGATGGGTTGAATTGTTTTTAGGAGGATGAAGAATACTCGTTAAGACCAAGGCGTATGCCTCAGGGCCGATTATTCAAGGTTTCAACGAGTGTGTACCCTAATGTCCTTTTTCATCCAAGTGATTATGCAATTTTATTTGCGGAAGAAGAATGCTCGATAAGACCAAGACATATGTATCGGGGTCGATTATTCGAGGTTTCAAAGGAGTGTGCACCCCAATGTCCTTTTTCATCCTAATTTATTAAGTGTGTTATAATGGAAAACTAATGCTCGGTAAAACCAAGATGTGTGCCCTAGGGACAATCATTCGAGATTTCAAAGGAGTGTGCACCCAATGTCTTTTTTCATCCAATTCATTTACGAAAAAGATTTTCGAAGCGCTGAAGTTTAAAAAGAACTTGATAATGATCAAGTGTTTTGATTTGCATTATTTTGAAAAATGGTTTGATTTTGGTAAAGAAAAGATTTTGAATTTAATTTTAAAAATGTTTGATGTTGATCAAGAGTTTTTAGTTGGAAAATGTTTGATTTCATTTATTAAAATAATTTTAGATTAATCAAGTAATAAAAAAACAATATGAAGAAAAAAAATTAAAAAAAGGCGAGGAAAAGGGGTGCATGCAATTGAGGGAAGTGATGAATAGGTAGAATAAAGTGGAAATGGGCCAAAAATAATAACTAAAAAACATAGAAATGGAAGGAGAATGAGGGCGTG
This sequence comes from Lathyrus oleraceus, assembly GCF_024323335.1. Classification (NCBI taxonomy): domain Eukaryota; kingdom Viridiplantae; phylum Streptophyta; class Magnoliopsida; order Fabales; family Fabaceae; genus Lathyrus; species Lathyrus oleraceus. The sequence continues at coordinate 52,538,046 of NC_066581.1, read as the reverse complement.
GATAGCAGTGTTGGGCCCAGGGCGCTTTGGAAGGCCCAAAGGGCATTTGGCCCAGTTTAGAAGGGGAAGGAGTCAGAGATATGACTCTCATCCTGAGTGTTGATTATGAGTAAATGGGATCTAGCAAGATCAAAGGGTGAATAATGAGGGTGTGTAATGTTTTGGTGGGGGTCCATGCACAGGACCCTAGTCAAAGGTATCTATCGTACCCCAAATTTTGTTCATCCTTCATACATTTTTTAGTGTCACTTTATTTGGAATAAATGAAATGACATAATTGATAGAAGAACATGTGTAAGGAGTTACAACGGAGAGGCCACGTGTTTGAATCTCACATTTCCCTTTTTTTTCACAATTGGAGGGAGACACGATTACACATAATTTTAACATAGAGTTCTACACAGTTTTATAGAGTCTCAAACTATTTTAAAGGGTCTCAGCTTTATTTTTCATATTTTTTAAACTTTTTTTTAATCATTTAACCACATGATGATGATTATCGGATGGTTCTCGCCTTTTCTTAATTTTGATTTGAATAACATTACTAACACCATTTGTTTCTTTTAATCTTTTCTCTTTCATGTATCTTAATTACTAGTTTTTTGTTTTGTTTTTTTCCCCTAACAATTTCAATTCATCTAACCTTATTTAATCTCTTGTTTTTCAACCCAAACTAGTATAACCAATACACAAACCACCATTGTAAATCCATTCAAAAACAACAAATTTTCACCAATTTCTAACACATTAATCCACTATTTTTACAAATCTCCATCACCATTCAATATTCATAAACCTCATAAAAAACTTCAACTAAACTATCATCTTCCATCAAAACTAACACAACCAAAACATCAACCTTTCCTTCGACCATTGCTGAATCAGAACTTGCAATTTCCATAGATGTTGTCGAATGAAGAACAAGTGAAGGTTAATGGATTTGGAGAAGATGACTACTGTGACAAACTTATTTTTTCTTTCAGATCTAAGGTCGAAAATGAATGGTACGCTCTCACTAAATACTTAGGCACTGTTTGGATCCCTTTTTAAAAACAGTTTTTTTGTGTTTAAAAATTAAAAAATTAAAAATGTATTTGGCAAACTATTTTTAAATTATAATTTTCAAAAACTGTTTTGTGTTTTTAACTTTTAAAAACTAAAAAAGTAAAAGAGCTGAAACATGTTTTTAATTTTTTAATTTTGGTTTTTTAAACACAAATAGAATTGAAAACAATCTATTTTATCCTATTCTTCTCTCTCTTAGACAAAACCCACACAATCTTCTCTCACACACACCAAAGAAAATGCAACAACGAAAAAGTGGATCTTCCATTTTTCACTCAGCACTGATTCATAGTTTATGATCTTCAATTTCTTCTCTACAATTTGTGATTCGGATTTTTTAGGTTGGTATTTTCACTTTTCCTTTGGTATTTTCTTCATCTTGAACTATTGTCAATAGATTTCACAGTATGTAAGATTCAAGTTTAGATCTAGTAGAAATTATATGAATATTTTTGTTTAAAGTTTTGTTGGATTAACCCAATTTGATATGAATTAGTTCTGCATAATCTATCCATTTGTGGAATTGAATTTAGAATTTTAGATCTAGTAAAGTTTACATGCTAAAATGATTTTATTGTGGAACTGAATATTTTTTTGTTTTGATTAGTTGTAAGGAAATTATATTTTAGGATGTTGTTTTACAGTAGAATAAAACAATTCTGTTCAATGCTACTATCATTCTACTATCAAAGCAATTCTTGGTTGTAAGGAAATTTTTGTATTAATTAGTTCTAAACAGGTTTGAGATTTTGAAAAAGCATGAAGAATAATAGCTATCGTCTGTATTTTGCTGCGCCAGACTCCTCCTCGACCAGACCTGCCTCTTCCTCGATTGCACCTACTTCTATTGGGGCACCTACCATTGTTGCACAGGTAACAAACTCTCTGTTTCTATGCCATGATAATCTTGTATGTTCTTCAAATTTTTGAATAATTCATTTGTTGAGAAATAGTTTTCATTGGACTTGAGGCAATAAAATATGTTTATGTTTTTTATTCTTGCGAATGACTATGTGTGATTTTATTTTAGATTTCCTAAGTTGCTTATTTTTATGATAGATGGCAACTAATGTTGACATTAGTGACTCAAAGCTTTGGCCTGATTTTGTAACTAAAGCTTTCATTGACATTATGGTTGATGAAGTTACAAAAGGAAATATGCCAAATGGTGTGTTTCATAATAGAACATGGACCTCAATGACTACTAAGTTGAGTTCCATAACTAATCGATCATTTAAAGCCGGACAACTAAAGGCAAAAATGCATAGGTTGCGGGCCATGTATCGTGAGTTCTATTCACTCTTGCAAAATACCGGATTTGGGTGGAACGCAGAAACAAACACAGTTACTGCAAGTGAAGAGGTCTGGAGAAATTATATTAAGGTATGTTGCTTATAATTTTACTCTAGTGATTTTCATAATATACATAGTTACTGTTACTGTTAGTGAATTAAAATTCTGACAGTTGGTGATGTTAATAGTTTGTTTGAAGATTGATTGAACTGTTATAGGGAAAGGAAATTGGAAAAACCAGTTAGGGACTAGATATGTTAGTTATATTGAACTGTTAGAATTAGTTAATTGATGTTATGTTTAAACTGAACTACTATGAATTAGAAGAAGTTAGTAGTGTAGGTTGTCAGTGCTTTGAAAGTAGTTGTGGATTGTTAGTTTGAAACAAATAGTAAAAGTTAGTTTAGTTTGTTAGGTTTTTAACTAGACTGTTAGTAAGTGTTAACGCTTGAATCAGTTAGAAGTTAGGAGGTAAGTTAAACGGTTAGGATTGTTAGTTATGGATTGTTATATGAATTTGTGAAATCAGTCACTGCTATGTTGATTAGTAGTAATGAGAAAATTATTAGTGAATTTGTGTTATGTTATTAGTAGTTAGTGATGGACTATAATGTCAACTGAAGCTTTAAACTAAAGTTAGATTTTAATTGAATTGTAAGTTAGTATTAGGTTATTGGTTAGTTGAGTGATTGAAAAAAATAGCTAGGTCTGATAAAAGGAGCATGAGCAGGTGTTTTGAAAAGGTACAGTTGATTCATCAGAGGTAGAAGCAATGATAAGCATCATGGAAGGAGAGCATATCAATTTGTGGTTTAGGCTGTGTAAGATTGATGGAGGCTACGTCAAGTTGCACCTTCTTGTTGAACTTTGAGAGGCGCATATCATGCACAATTAGTAGAGCTTAATCCATAGTCTTGTGGAAGATTTTCGAGAATGACATAAATGTGTTGCTAAGGTGGAATAGGATCTCCAACTAAGGTTAGAGAAAAAACAAAAAGTTTCATTAGCGATAAATATTCAGTGACACTACGATCCTCTAAGGTAGTAGCACACAATTATGAGTGTAATTGATGTGCCGTACTACAAATCGATTTCTGGAAATGATCATGACTATGAGAGGATATCTGCTTTGGAAGATGATTGTGAAGGCTATGATGGCGACGGTGGATGTGAAGAGGAGAGACTACGATGGTCCTGTCATGATTGGAACGGGGTTTTTACAATACCAGAGCTTTTTCAAGTTCTGATATGTGAAACCATTTAGCTCCTGTATTAGGCAAAACACTGTCTCTAACACTGTTTTCAACTGACCTGTGATAAAGATTTTCCCTTCTCATCTTATCCCATTTTTTATACATAATAATCAACACAAAAGCAAGAACAACACCAACAATAGCACCTAATAAACCAAAAACAAGTTTAAGAATTTTTCCATTGTTTGATTCTGATGACCCTTTTGATGAAAGTGGCACACCAAGTTTACAAGCAGCTGCAGCAGGATCTGTAGGAGTGTGGAGGCTACTTCACGTGTAACATCAGACTGCTCTCTTACTAAGTGTGTGACTGTTCTGGATGAGATGGAAGACATTCCACATGATGCATATGGAAAAGCTTTGGAAAAGTTTATGAATCCTGATTGGAGAGAAGTGTTCATCGCCATGTCTGTTGAGAGGAAACGTGGATGGGTACTTAGACTTTAAGGATAAAGTCTTACTTAAACTTATGGTGATAGTAATGAGACATACTTCTCTTAGTACTTTGTTTATTATTTTTATGATTGTGTACTTTGTTCTGTTTGCTGACAATTGTTTGTGTTTTTATGCATTATTTTGAATTTTATAGTTATGTTATAAAACCTTTTTATTGAATGTACCATTCTTAAAGTTTTGTTATTAAATTGTATGACAGGTTCTAACCAGAATTGATATTGATGAAAGTGATGATTCTACTTCTGATGCAAGTGATGATGAATTCGTAGAATTTCTCTTTAATAGTATGATTTATAATTATCATCAGAAATACTTTAACAAAGCAAAGGTGTTGACATCTTCGTTGACTGGTCGTGAGTTTGTTGCTGAAGTATTAAATGGATCTGGAACAAGTTGTTTTGATTTATTTCGAATGAAGAAAGAATGTTTTATTAATTTCTGTAATGAATTGAGGGAGAAGAACTACTTATGTGACTCAAGAGATGTGCTTGTTGAAGAGAAGGTTGCTACATTTTTATTTATAATTGGTCATAATGTTCGTCATAGAGTTGCTTCAATCCGCTTTCAACATTCCACTGAAACAATATCACGCAATTTTAAGGATGACAATTGAGCGTTGTTTTGGGGTGCTGAAAAATAGATTTCCTATTTTAAAGTTGATGCCTTCTTATAAGCCTTCTAGGCAACGACTCATATTTATTGTGTGTTGTGCTATTCACAATTACATACGCAAGTGGAATTTACCGGACGAGTTGTTTAGGATATGGGAAGAAATGGATCCTATCGAACTTGAGGGAATACAAGAAGGTCCTTTCATAGAAGGAACAAGTTCCAATGTCGACAACTTAACAAGGTTATCTAATGAAGGTGCAGCTGAAATGACAATGAAGAGAAATCATATTAGAGATGAGATGTGGGTACACCGTAGCAATTAAGTGAATTAATTATCTCTATGTTACATTTTCATACAAGCAACTTTGAATTTTAATGGTTATTTCTAAATACTTATGTTAGTTTGATTTCATATGTATGCTTCAGATATTGATATACACTATAAAATTTTGATAACTTTTGTGTGAACAAGTTATTAACTTGACTCTAAAAAAGAATTAAATCATATATTTAATCATAAGAAGTTTCTATCTCCATTTTATTTTTTACACTTGTATATTTAAATATGAGTCATTAAAAAATTAATTATTATTTATTAAAATTCTTTTTCATTTTATATTAGTTAAAAAAGTAATTTTTAAAAATTGAGTTATCATTTTTTATTTTCTCATTTCTAAAACTGTTTTTAAAAATAATTTACCAAACAAATATTTCTATTTTCTCATTTTTAAAACAGTTTTGAAAAGTCATGTTACCAAATAAATTTTTTAATAGTTCTCTTCTTAAAAATACTTTTTCAAAACAATTTTATAAAACATATTTTAAAAAGTGAAAAGCAAAACTGATTCAAACGGGCCCTTAATCTCTTTTATATTTTCTTGCTTATTTATTTTTTCATTATAGTCTCATTATTGTTTTATTCTATTATTATTCAAATTAATAGATAGTAGAAATCATTTATATATTTAGTATATGTTCAGTATCTTATTTATTTACTTTGAGCTCTTAGCCTCTAAGACCAAAGCATATGGTATAAAAGTATTAATTAGAAATCAATCCATTAATTATTATTTGAAAAACTATTAAAAATACAAAAAAAATAATAAAAATTAAAATACCACAAACAATAAAAAGACATATAAAAATAACGAGAATCTCAAATTTTATAAGTGTAATTGATTAATTTAATTATTAGGTTTTATTAATTTATTTTAGTTTTTTTAACCAAAATAATTTCTCTTAAGATATTTCAATAAGAGTACAAAAAAAATTCCAAATATATCTCTTTATTCTATTAGATATTTTAATAAAAAAATTATTTTTTTATACTTAGATAAAAATATAAAAATATCATTTTATTACAACTAATTGATTTTGATAATTTAATTTAATTTAATTTAATTTTTGTTCTCTTTTTATTGATTAATTTTGGTTAGTCATTAATGTAAAATAAAATACAAGTTTGTTTCTTTTAATTTTTCTTTAGAATATTTAGTTAAATCAAAAATAGAAAAGATATTAGTGTATTCCATTATTTTATTTAGTTCAAAAAACACAAAGAAAAATATCTTTTATGTCCTTAAATCAAATTTGTCCCTTATTTTTTAGTTTAAGTTTTTTTACTCAAAATTCAAAAAGATATAAAAATATAAAAAAAACAATAAGTATCAAAAATACTAAAAAAGAGATAATAATAAATAAGAATTAAAAATACAAAGAAAGACATTCATTTTCATTTAATAATTTAATAAGTCATAAAAAATAAAAACATTTCCTTTTATACTTAGCTCTAAAAATATAAAGAAATGATAAAAAAAATCTCTTTTATACCTTGTGTTTTTATGTTAAAATTAATTCCTTTAATTAGTCCAAATTTAGTCTGATTTAGTTTTTAAATTCATAAAAAAAAACCAAAAAAAATATATTTCTTTTTATATTTAATTTTAAAAATGAAAATGAACAAAAAAAATATCTTTTATCTTTTATACTTGTTTTTTTAGTTTCAAAATTAAGTCATTTAATTAGGTCTTAATTGGTATAACTTTATATAATTTGTTTTTTTAAATTCATTTTTAAAACGAAGTTATTTCTTTATAATTCAATATTCAAAAAAATGACAAAAGTAATAATTATCTCTCTCTCTCTCTCTATATATATATATATATATATATTATATATATATTATATATATATATTATATATACGACTTTATTTTCTAAATCAAATAAAAATTATATTTTTGCAAACCAAATTGGTTGGCTGGCATCACGCCTTATCAATCAATAATTCAACTAAAAAAACTTGAAATCAATTCAGATACATCAAATGTCATTTTCTCCGCCCTTTTGCATTGAGACTTTTTTAATTAAACTTTTTTCCTCCCCCAATGCATAGAGATCTTTTCATAAATAAAATCAACAAACACACAATATTTTTTGAGACGAACTACGATACTCTGATCTCTCATAATGCTTGAAGGTACGTAGGCACAGAGTTGTAACACTCTGGCGAGTACAATAACAAGAACTTCTTTTTGTCCTCTTTCCTGATTAAATTTTATTTTTTTATTAAAACAATAAACTATTCTTCCTTATAAATAAATGAAATGAGGCATTAAGCAGAAAATAAGGAACTTAAGCAAATATCCTTTAGGTAAACATAGTAACCCTAGAACTAGAGAAGGATCTCATTGAGTACAATGGAGGTGAGGGGTGCCTAACGCCTTCCCCTCACTTAATCGACTCCCGAACCCTAACGTCTTTTCCTTACTTTTAGGTTTTATCATTATTTCCCTGTTTCTTAGGAACGGATAAAAGATAATGGTGACTCTGTAATTTTTTAGTCGTGATAGTTGATGACTCTGCTGGAGACTACTTCCTTAAAGAGAGTCCATCATATCCTTTAGCTCTAAGATTTGTGTGTTTTTATTATTTGTCTACTTTTATCTATTTTTTCATTTTACTTATTTGTTTTTTATTTTTATTTTAGGCTTTCTTCTTTATTTTATATATATGTCTTTATATCATTGGTTGGGATTTTCATATGTGTGAAGTTTAAACCCAAGCTTGGAGAAAAAAACATAAGTTAAGAAGTAGAATCGTAGTGCTAACCGGTGAGATGTCACATCCCTCAGGGGCATGAAAGCTACACTCAGAATAGACTCCCCAAATTTGTCTTCATAGTAGGGTTATCTCCTCACTACGCTGATGATTTGGATGTGGTCCATGACTCTGGGAACCGTTATCTAGAATCTATTTCACCCAAGATGACCTTATGTTATCAACCCACGGGGGTCGTTACTAAGGTCCCGCCTAGATGAAACTTATCTTGAAAGGTTACATTAGGAGGGATAGTTCCTTATCATGGTAAAATAATGGTATAGTTCATGACTCTAGGACTATCATCCCAAATTCTAGATCCTACAAGTGATGGGATTTGGTAGTAAAAACTTAGAACCAACATATCATAGGGAGCCCTCTCGTAGGTTGTTCTTTCATCATCCTATTCCTAAACCAATTTGGGTTTATCATGCTGGTTATTATCCCTATCTGTAAGGAGCCTTACTAAATAAGGTATCCTTATATTCGACATTATCCATAAACCCGTTCGGCTTTTCTTATGTCCTTCATTATCCTAAACCCGCTTGGGTTTCCCTGCATCCATCGGTATACCTAAACCCATATATGGGTTCCCATACTTTTCATTATCCTTATCTGTCACTATCCTAATGTGACATCTGCATACAAAAAAACTTTTAGCATATACCTCAAAATAAAAAAAATCTTTTTTGCATACCCCATGCATTTTTATGCATTTGTATACATGCACCTCTTCCACCATCACCAACCATCCTCTAATTTTTATCTAGCTAGTAAACTTCTTGATACTCATTAACAAACTTGAAGGATGTATCAAGAAACTATGGAAGAACTGAAGAGAGGAAAGTACCATTGAAAATAGAAGGCAACCATTTGCCATTCCAGCCTCCGGCCTTCCTAGTGCTTCAAATGTAGGAACCCTGGATGATGCATCTGCAACAGTATCTACTTCATCAACTGCCTCATGCACTTCATCAATAAAAAAAAGAGGAAGATTGGAAGGAAATGCGATCCTATAACAATGTCTTATGGCCAACTACTTCATCACTTACTCAAAGGTGTCCTAATGAAGCTCATCCCAAGGATCAATAGACCTTATCATTTCCAGTTGTAATTTCTTTTTTGCTAAGTGTTGTTTGTATTTAAAATTTGTACTCTTTGAAAAGTAACTTTAATAAAACGAACATGCATGTTTTTTATCGATCCATTTATTTTCAATCTTTCTTATGCCATCATAAAAATAAAAATAAAAAATAAAAAATCAACACCTTTTCCTTTTCATTTCTCACCTATTAACAAACTTAGGAGGAGAATGATATAAATAAAATAACTAAATTTGATGACGTATGCTTTTAATAGTAAGACCTGGCTGACGATGTAAGACATTGTTCCATTTCCCAAACACTGGAGAAATAAGGAGATAATCCATAGTCAACCCCCTCAATCCAGAAGTCGACGTTTCTTTTTCTATTAATAAAAACCCTTAATCTTAACCAGGGGCAGAGTGGTTTTTTTCAATTAAGTCAATGATGCTTTCTGATCTCAAGAGAATTATTCCATCTAATCAATACAGTAAGAGGTTTAAGCATATTCTCTTCCTCGCATACATCATCCAACATCGAGGAAGCAGTGAAAATACAAAGCTCACAATAGCTAATGTGGCAGTTACAACTTTTGAAATCAAAAATAGATATCATAAAGAGTTGTTTCCAAAAAAAGGGAGTCCGCTAAGTAAAAAAGAACTAAAAAAATTGACTTATGCAAAAGTTAGGGCATCATTGTTCAAAAAGAGTCTGCTAAGTCAAAAACTAAAAAGGAATTGACTTAGGCAAAAGTTAGGGTATCCCGATGGATCGCCAATTCAAAAGAATGGTTCCATACAAAAATAGGGATTGAAAATGAAAGAAAGAAAAAATATAAAAAAGCTTGTAAGTGAAAGTAGGTGATTGCCACCTCAAGAATCTCATCAGTGCTTGAACTATTACATGTACCTCGATCATCATCTACCAAAATTCTCTTGTAACGGAAAGCAGCCGTTGAATTAATTGAATTTAGGAATGGAGATCATCAAGAAGAAAGGGTGGGTCTTAATCAAAATTTGAGCCTTATAATCCTTTTGTTTCATAAACCGTGAAATATGCCATGATATATGTCGCGGCGCGAAAAATACCCGAGCGTAAGGAACGCTCGAAATATAAACAAAACAGAGTCGCCACCGAACTTTATTTATTCCCAAAGAGGGAAAGGGGAAATATCGATAAAACCCAAGAAAAACAAAAAGAAATGGTCGTCGTAACCAAATCAGGTACGGGAGTCGGTTATGCAAGGGGAATGTATTAGCACCCCTCACATCCATCGTACTCGATGGGACCCATTTAGTTAGTTTCGTGTTAGAGTGTTAGCGTGATATCGTTTGTGATCTTCTACTTATCGGGTGAGGAAATAGAAAGAAAGAAAGGAAAGACTTAGGGTTTTTAATATTAATGTGCCTGACAAGATTTCGCAATCCTGCTCCTACGTATCTCCAGGTGCTATGAAGAACTCAAGGCATACGTAGTTCTACCCAAAGAGAACTACTGGGTGGATTGCTTTTAAAGAGAGTGATGCTTGGATCATATTTGAGCGATTAAACCTTTACTTGTTGCTCGCTCTTGGAGGCTGAAGTCCTTGTTTGTTTCGCATCAAAATGGATGTTGCATACTCTTTTCTGAAAATGTTTTCAGAGTCGCACAAGGGCGGAAAATAAGTTTGATGAGTTTGAGTTGATTTTAAGCGGAGACAGGCATCCAAGAAGGGAGCTCTATTGCAGTACTCAGATGCTCGAAAAGGAAGAGGCCTAAGCCCAATCACTCTCTTTTCATCCAAAAGTTTATTATGAAAATGTGTGGCAAATTAGGTCAAAGTTCATTAACGGAAGACGATTAATCAGACAGAGAGCTCTACAGCAGTGTCCAAATAATCGGGAAAGAGAAGGTCGATACCCAATCAATCTTTTTCTTCTATAAGAGAAATGACCTAATTCTAGTAATTATTGTATTTTAATATGGAAGACGAATGTTTGGACATTGAGCTCTACAGCAGTATCCTAACATTCGAAACATTCGAAACAGAGAAAAGCTAAACTTAATCAGTTTCTTCCATTTTTATTGTAAAAAGATTTTAAAAATAGGGGGACGACTTGACGTTGGATCAAGTGTCAGAAGTTGACTTATGAAAATAATTTGGATGTGGCGGGGGTCTATGCTCAACTTTGCATTTTAATTTGGATTTTATTTGGAAAATAGACTCGATGTGAGATCAAATGTTTATTTATTCTTTTTTTTAAGGTGGTTGATTTTAATCTTTTGTTAATAATCAACTAATACAATAAAGTAAATAAAAACGGTAAATTTATTACACATTTACGAGACTAGGGGTACAGTTTGTCGAATGGGGATACAATACGATAATTAAATGATATAAATTTTGAAAGACAGTTAAAAAATAAAAGAATCTCGTTGTAAGAAGGCCCAAGAAAAAGCCAAGGGACTCGAAATGAAATCAGAAATTTAAACTACATAATTTAGCGTAATGTTAAGCAATCGTAAAGTGATTCATGTAGGAATCACCCTATCTGAGGCCAGTCAACAAAATTTTATACTTTTAAGCAATTTCTGAAGTTAAATTGAATTTTCAACTTCGAAATTGCTACGCATCTGTGAAAATTGATCAGGAAAATGAATCAATTTTTTTTCTATTGAATAATTAAAAACAAATATTTATTAATCAATAAATAATAATAATAATAATAATAATAATAATAGTAATAAGAAGAAGAAGAATTAAAGTAAATAAAAAAAGTTAGCATGAAAATCGACGAACTCCTCATTTTCGTTTCTTATGAGGCATATTAGTTGAACTCTAAGGTTGTGCTTTAAAATCATATGGAAGTTTTTACAAGGTTGTGTCTTAAAATCATAGCAGAACTACAAAAAGTATTAATTTAAGCATAATGAACAATAGAAGCTTACAAGATTTATATATAAAAAAGAGGAAATTATTTGCTTAAAAATAAAAGTCATTAAATTATAATATACATCTATAATTAGCTATCTTTTATTCAAAACAGATATATGATTTCAAATGTTACATTTGTACTACTTAGGCTATAAATGTACTAATCTAAAAATGAGAATCACTATACATATCCAATATTTGAGAAATACTAAAATAAGGTGGGTTAAAAAAAATCCATAGTAAACAAACGAAATAGTAGAGACAATTAGTAATAAAAAGATTATAAAGAAAAATAAAATATAGAAGTGAGAATATAGAATAAAACATTTAAAAGAAACTGTATAAACACAAACAATAAATACGCAGGGAGATTTAGAAAAACAAACACACCACCAAGGGAGAGAGGACCTCCGTGGACAAGGAAAAAAGAGTGTGTCTCTGACGGCTATAATGGTTGGCAGTTATGCGGCGGCGAAAATAAATGTACAATGGAGGTAGGAGAGCGTGTATGGCCGGTTGGAATATGGCAACGACGGAAAGTTGTTATGGTGGTGTTGAGGCGGCGAAACAGAGGTTTGATGAAATTGTTTGAAGTTTTGGTGAAGTGTTGGAAGGTGGAAGTGGAAGTGTTGAATCTGGTGGTGTTTGGATGGGTAAGTGATTCGGCCGCTGTTGATGGTTCTTGCAGTGAGGGTTTTGAAACCAAACAACAACTTGTCCAGGCTGCAACCTAAGTTCCACCGCCAGCTTTTTTTTTATTTCAAGCACAAGTTAACATATATACTGTGTTTTAGGGTTAACAATTTATTTAAACCCAAAATGCCCTTGGATATTTTAAAAGACCAAAATGAATTAAACAAATTACAGTAAATAATATTTAAATATTTTAAGATAAAAAAAAGAAAATAAAAGTAAAATGAAAATATAACTAATTCTAAGTATCTTTTCTAAACATTTTAATGATAAAAAAAAACAAGAATAAATAAAATAAATCGGGTGTAAAAATGTCTGAAAAGTTAAACTGAATGCACCAAAATGATCAGCGTGAAATAAACATCTCGGAAACATACAAGTTTTGATCAAATTTTAAATAAAAATCGAGCGGTTAAAAGGCTCTGGCGGGAAAAATTGCGACTGAAAAAGTAGTCAAAAAATTAAAATGAGCACACCATGTTAAATTACGCAGAACGTAGATTAACAAAACTGACATCTGCGAACTTGATTTTGAAATTTTTCGCCCGCTAAATCGAAGTACAGTTGAGAAACGATTTGATCGGTCTGTCTGTAGACCCGAAAAATTATTTCAAGTGACCTTTTAAACATTATACGGATCAAAATGCATGATATGATGAGTACAAAATGCAAACGTCTTGTAAATGAACTGAATTGTTGATTAAATAATCGTGAATAGACAATCAGATACAAACGAATCACTCTTTGACCATTTGCTGTTGATTCTCAAACACAAACAAAACCATATAAAGATTCATACGATGACAAAACTCTTGACTATCACCTTCTGAACCTCTGAAACAAAACGCAGCCGAATGAATGATGCACCGAGATTGAGAAATCAAGTATTTCTACTTCTCAATCAATCATATGACTGAATGAATGTCATCAAGATCGGATAAAATGCCAGAACTCCTGACTATTCATCCGAAACCTGATGAATGCTCTTAGATGATGAAATGCACGACAAAACAGATAGATTATGATATGCTAATGCATGTGAAATAAACTCAGGGTAAAATTTAGGGTATGACAGTTGCCCCTATTTAAACATCTTTATCTAGAGGATATGAAGAGCTCTTGTCTTCAAATCATCATGGTAAAAGATAGTTTAAATACCAAACATACCCAAATTTTGCCCTTCTATGCAAAAGAAAGATATGTTTATGATTAAGAATGAATGCGCATGGATTAACAAATATGCGTGATTCCTTAATCGTCAAATGTTAAAGCAAAATGGATGCAACAAGATTTAGGAAATACTATTGATTTCCTAACCTTCGAGGTGATATGAATGTAATTAAGGTTAAGAAATACTCTTGAATTCTTAAATATGAATGCAAATGAATTAAGAAATTCTCTCGATTTCTTAACTATGAAAAATGATATGGATGCTAAGAAGTACTCTCGTCTTCTTGGAGATGATAGAGTTAAGAGATACTCTTGATCTCTTAACCATCATATGATTGAATGAAAATATATATGAGTTAAGAAATACTCTTGATTTCTTAATCATGAATGTAAATGAAATATGTATGAGTTAAGAAATACTCTCGATTTCTTAATCATGAATGTAAATGAATTGAGAAATACTCTTGATTTCTCATATGATATGCAACTGAGTTAAGAAATACTCTTGATTTCCTAGTCATGCGAATGCTGATGAGTTAAGAAACACTCTTGATTTCCTAGTCATGACTGTAAATGAATTGAGAAATACTCTTGATTTCTCAAATGATATGCAGATGAATTAAGAAATACTCTTGATTCCTTAATCATGACTATAAATGAATTGAGAAATACTCTTGATTTCTCAAATGATATGCAGATGAATTAAGAAATGCTCTTGATTCCTTAATCATGAATGTAAATGTACTGAGAAATGCTCTTGATTTCTCATATGATATGTCAACAAGTTAAGAAATACTCTTGATTCCTTAATCATTGAGAATGCATATAAGTATGAGTTAAGAAATACTCTTGATTCCTTAATCATGAATGTAAATGAGAAATGCTCTTGATTTCTCATATGATATGCCAACGAGTTAAGAAATGCTCTTGATTCCTTAATCATTGAGAATGCATATGAGTATGAGTTAAGAAATACTCTTGATTCCTTAATCATGAATGTAAATGAGAAATGCTCTTGATTTCTCAGATGACATGCAAATGACTGGGGATGAGAGAATCATGTTCAGTTGCTCTTGACTGACATTAGGTCTCTAGGATGGATTTGTTATAAGGTAACATGCTCGACTGGTCTTCAGACGTTCTTCATTGAAGGCAGACACTCTTGGGGGAATAAATGATCATATTCGACTGCTTTTGGCTAAAGATGTCATATTCAGCAACTCTTGGCTGAAACTGATGCACTCAACGACTCTTGGTTGAAGCAAAAACTATAAAATAAAATAGTGTTCAACTGCTCTTGGCTGAAACTAATGCATTCAACTGCTCTTGGCTGAAACTAATGCATTCAACTACTCTTGGCTGAAACGAATTGTTGGAAAATAAACAAAATGCTTCCTTTGGGGAATAACCGCATATTCAGCTGCTCTTCGCTGACAGAAGACTCTTTTGGGGAATGAGAAGATCCCAGAGACTTGCTGGGGAGTTCATGAAATTTTGCTGGAGAAAATACAATGTTGGAGAAACTCTGTGTGGAGTTATCTACTGGGGAAACCAAGCAGAAATTCGGTTGACACCAGAGTTCCAATGGGAGAACATTAATCACCTTACATCTTGGTCTGCTGAGGATTACACTGAACTTTCTTGAGAGGTTGCTGAATCCGGCTGAGGTTTCTGCATGATCTGTTTTTGTACATGATATGCAAAATGAATGTGAATGCATGAATATATTAGTTTATGCATTTTGTGGGTATCAAGCTCGGATTCCCCAACACCTTGTCTTGGATAGTTTTGACACCATGAAATAATAAAAAAAAATTTGTTGCGAAAAAACCCTGATTTCTGCTTTTCCGCCAAGCGGGCTTCAATGAGGACTTCTTGCTTCTGGAAGAAAATCCATTTCAAACTTGCCTTAGGTTACAATGATCCAGGAAATGTCCCACGTCTTGTGAACCAGATGCATTTTGTAAACCAACAAAAATTCCTTTTATACTTTCAAAATCAAAACAAATTAAGGTTTTCAAAAGCTTTGTCGTTTCCATTTATTTTAATGTTTTTATCTTATCAAAAATAAAAAGCGACATTAAGTAGAAAAACAGAAACAATTGGCAAAGCAATGTTCAACTGAACAATTTTATTTGATGAGAAGAATAACTCATACATGGTGAAGATGTAAACCCCTCTAAGAGGAGATTACAGAGAAAGAAAGCAAGTAAATGGAAACAAAAATTTTAACTGATTTTCCAACGAAATACAACTTTGCTACTTTCCCCTATGTCCTCTAGTCCTCATTACTTTGCTTCTGGAGATGGTAATTGGACTGTTTCTTCCATCTGAGCTTTGTTGTAGTGTTGACTTGTGTCGCTGCAATATTATGCCTTTGGATATTCCCTAATTTTTGCGTGAACTGCTCCTTAAGAGTTTCAGTTCACCGGGAGATTTTACCCTTTTTTGCTTAAATCGCCCTTTCGGGTTTTCGACTTACCGGGCTTAATTTTTTGGTTATCCCTAATTTTTGCCTGAGCCGCCCTTTCGGGTTTTCAACTCACCGGGATGCTCATTTTTTTTTGCCTAAGTCGCCCTTTCGGGTTTTCAACTTAGCGAGCTTTTATTATCCATCTCTTTTCTTAGGCATAATACTTTCTGACTGCATCAGAATTGACGGGGTGTGTCAACTCTTCTCCGTCCATGTTCGTGAGAACTAAAGCTCCACCAGAGAAAGCTTTCTTCACCACAAATGGTCCTTCATAGTTTGGAATCCACTTGCCACGTGAATCCTTATGGAGGGAGATTATCTTTTTCAAAACTAGTTCACCTACATTAAACTCTCGAGGTCGAACCTTCTTGTCAAATGCCCGCTTGAGCCTCCTCTGATATAACTGACCATGACACAACGCTGTCATCCTTTTTTCTTCGATTAGATTGAGCTGGTCAAATCTGGTTTGAATCCATTCCGCTTCTTCTAATTCTGTCTCCATCAGGACCCTCAACGAGGGGATCTCCACTTCTATCGGTAGCACACCCTCCATGCCATAGACTAGTGAGAAAGGGGTTGCCCCTGTTGAAGTGCGAACAGCTGTTCGATATCCGTGCAAAGCAAAGGGTAGCATCTCATGCCAATCTTTATAAGTTTTCACCATCTTCTGAATGATCTTCTTGATATTCTTGTTAGCTGCCTCTACAGCTCCGTTCATCTTTGGCCTATAAGGTGACGAGTTATGATGTTCAATCTTGAAATTCTCGCACAACTCCTTCATCATCTTATTATTCAGATTTGATCCATTATCAGTGATAATCTTGCTAGGAGTTCCGTAGTGACAAATGATCTCTTTCTTGATAAACCGAGTGACGACTTGCTTTGTCACATTGGCATAAGAAGCTGCTTCTACCCACTTAGTGAAGTAGTCAATGGCAACCAGAATGAATCGATGTCCATTTGCAGCTTTAGGCTCAATCATACCAATCATGTCTATGCCCCACATTGAGAATGGCCATGGAGCTGATAAAACATTCAGAGGAGTAGGTGGCACGTGCACCTTGTCAGCATAAATTTGGCACTTGTGGCATTTCCTGGCATAGTGGTAACAATCTATTTCCATTGTCAACCAATAGTAACCAGCTCTAAGGATTTTCTTCGCCATTGCATGTCCGTTTGCATGAATGCCGAAAGAACCTTCGTGTATTTCTTTGATGAGTAGGTCGGCTTCGTGTCTATCCACGCATCTGAGCAGAACTAAATCAAAGTTTCTTTTGTATAGAACACCACCACTTAGGAAGAAATTGGCTGATAACTTTCTTAAGGTCTTTTTGTCTGTGATGGATACATCACTTGGATACTCGTGCTTCTGAAGATATCGTTTGATGTCATAAAACCACGGCTTGCCATCTGTTTCTGCTTCAACTGCCAAGCAATGTGCTGGCTCGTCTAGACGTTGAATTGTAATAACAGGTGATTCGTTAGCCCACTTGACCTTGAACATAGATGACAGAGTAGCCAAGGCATGGGCTAGCTGATTCTCCTCCCTAGGAATATGATGGAAATTAATCTCATCAAAGTAGGGGATTAGCTTCATGACATGCTCTCGGTATGGGATCAAATTGGGATGCCGGGTCTCCCAATCTCCTTTGATTTGATAGATGACAAGTGCTGAGTCCCCATACACTTCAAGAATCTTGATTCGTAGATCAATAGCTGCTTCAATTCCCAAGATACATGCTTCATACTCCGCCATGTTATTGGTGCATTGGAAACATAACCTTACCGTGAAGGGAAGATGAAAATCCTTTGGAGAAGTTATAACAGCCCCAATTCCGTTACCCAATGCATTTGAGGCACCATCAAACACGAGCGTCCACCGCGATCCTGGTTTGGGCCTTCTTCCGGGCCTGGAATCTCATAGTCTCTTATGTACATGACGTCTTCATCTGGGAAGTCGAGTCTCATCGATTGATAGTCCTCCACTGGCTGGTGTGCAAGGTACTCTGATAACACACTACCCTTAATGGCCTTCTGAGTTACATACTGAATGTCATATTCTGATAACAACATTTGCCAACGAGCGATTCTGCCAGTTAATCCAGGTTTCTCGAAGATGTACTTGATGGGATCCATTTTGGATATTAACATTGTTGTATGACAAATCATATACTGTCTCAGACGACGAGCAGCCCATGCTAATGCACAACAAGTATTTTCTAGCATGGAGTACCTGATTTCACATTCTGTAAACTTCTTGCTCAGGTAGTAGATAGCATGCTCTTTTCTACCCGTCTCATCGTGTTGCCCCAGTACACATCCCATGGATTCATCGAGTACTGTCAAATACATAATGAGAGGCCTTCCTGGAACTGGTGGCACTAAGGTTGGTGGTTCTTGCAGATACTGTTTGATTTTATCGAATGCACTCTGGCAATCATCGTTCCACCTAACGGCTTGATCTTTTCTTAATAACTTGAATATTGGCTCGCAAGTGGCTGTCAGATGCGAGATGAATTTGGAAATATAGTTTAATCTGCCCAAGAAACCACGAACTTGCTTCTCTGTCCGAGGTGCTGGCATCTCTTGAATAGCTTTGACTTTGTCAGGATCAACTTCTATGCCTCTCTGGCTCAAAATGAATCCTAGAAGCTTTCCAGATCTGACTCCAAAAGTGCATTTAGCAGGGTTTAAGCGCAGTTTGTATTTCCTCAATCTTACAAACAACTTCTTCAGATGAATAACATGCTCCTCTTCTGTCTGAGACTTGGCAATCATGTCATCCACATAGACTTCAATCTCCTTATGTATCATATCATGGAAAAGAGTCACCATGGCCCTTTGATAGGTTGCCCCAGCATTTTTCAGGCCGAAAGGCGTTACCTTATAACAGAAAGTGCCCCATGGTGTAATGAAAGTTGTTTTCTCCATATCTTCGGGAGACATTTTAATGAATTATATCCTGAGAATCCGTCCATGAAGGAGAATACAGAGAACTGAGCTGTGTTATCTACCAATACATCAATGTGAGGTAACGGAAAATCATCTTTGGGACTAGCTCTATTCAGGTCTCTGTAGTCTACACACATTCGAACTTTTCCATCTTTCTTCGGAACTGGCACAATATTAGCAATCCACTGCGGATAAGTTGCAACAGCTAGAAAACCTGCATCAAACTGCTTCTTGACCTCTTCTCTGATCTTGACAGCCATGTCTGGTCGAGTTCTTCTCAACTTCTGCTTGATGGGCGGGCATTCCGGCTTCAACGGCAGCTTGTGCACAACTATGTCGGTGTCGAGTCCTGGCATATCCTGATATGACCAAGCAAACACATCCACATATTCATGTAGTAGCTTGACTAGTTCCTCCTTCACATTTTTTTTCAAAGCAGTTCCGACCTTGACTTCCTTTCTATCCTCCTCAGTCCCCAGATTGATCACATCCACTGGTTCTTGATGAGGCTGAATCATCTTTTCCTCTTGTTTCAGAAGTCTGGTCAACTCTTCTGGGAGTTTGCAGTTTTCCTTACCATCCTCTTCAGCTTGGTTAATCGGGAGGTCGAAGTCATAGGGAATTATAGCATTGTCGTGTTCAATGGATCCAGTTATTAATGATCTGCATGGAAATGATTTTTCTTTTTAGAGGAAGATTTTGAAAAATGAAAGTGATGTGAAATAAAAAATGCCATTTTTTTTGTTTATTTGTTTGTAAAAAAATAAATAAATTAAAAAGATGACAAACAGGGATCTCAAAAAATGTGCTTTGTATTGATGATAAGGCTTAAATATTAACACAAAATGGGCCCTACAAAGCTATCCATATGCCTTGGGAATGACATTGGATGTTTTAGAAAACAGTAAATTACTTTGAACAAGAAACTATATCCGGAACATCTGTTGCCTTCCAGTTAGTGAGAGCAGCATCCGGAGGTCCACAAAATACCATTTTGGACAAATATAGTTCTTCATTTTCAAGAGCATTCACTTGATCATCACTTCGGAAACCAACTTTGGAGAATATTTCCTGGATGCTAGGAACCTTCCCCTGATGTATATTCTGATTTTTGAAAAGTTCAATAGACGGCTGATATCCTAATCCACACTTGTCTTTCTTCTCTGGTAGTTCAATCACTGTTCCCCAACTTCCAGGGCAACCAGCTTCAATTGCAGCTTTCACACTCTTCCACGAGGTCATGACCCCCTTGGGTTCTTCAACAAGTTTCGGCTTAGTCTGGACCACATTGACCACTTCAAGGGCTTGGAGAGGAGTTTCAACAATGTCTTCACCTACTTCAATGTATCTGAAAGAAGTCAAATGGCTGACGAAAATATCTTCCTCTCCGGATACTGATATCAGCTTACCAGAAGTAACAAACTTCAGCTTCTGGTGAAGTGTCGAGGTGACAGCTCCAGCAGCATGAATCCAAGGTCTACCTAATAGACAACTATAGGCAGGCCTAATATCCATTACCTGAAAGGTAATACGGAAAGTTTGAGGGCCAATCAGGATTGGGAGGTCAATCTCCCCAATAACTGTTCGCTTAGACCCATCAAAAGCTTTAACTATCAAAGCACTGGGTCTCATCTGCACCCCTTCAATATTCAATTGTGCCAGGGTAGTCTTAGGTAACACGTTCAAGGATGAACCTGTATCCACCAGTACTCGAGCCAAAGTAACATCTGTACACTGAATGGAGATATGAAGCGCCATATTATGTTCTCGCCCATTAAGGGGTAAATCATCATCAGTGAACATCAAACAACTACTAGCATTGAGATTAGCAACCACATTATCAAACTGAATAACACTGATATCTTCTGCCACATAAGCTTTGTTCAAGAACTTCAATAGAGCAGTCCTATGAGCCTCAGAACTCATAAGTAGAGAAAGAATGGATATTTTTGAAGGAGTTTGGTTGAGCTGATCTACGACCTTGTAATCACTCTTCTTGATGATCTTCAAGAATTCTCTATCCTCTTCAGTAGTCACTGCTTTCTTAGATGAGCCTTCTCCTACTTCTGGAGGATTCACCTCTTTCCCTTTCGTTGGTTCAACTGTTGGTACACTTTCTTTGTTTGGGATCACTTCAGGAGCGAAAACCCTTCCACTTCGAGTCACACCACTAGCTCCAGCGATGTTAGTCAGATCTGGCTCTTTCAAGATTACTGGTTTGTTACCCACATAAACTACAGGCTCATAGTTCCAAGGTACGGCTTTGGTACTGTCAAATGAGAATGGAGCGGGAACATGGATAACCATGGGCTCAATCTTCTTCACTGGCTCTAGGTCAACATTTCTCTGATAAGGGACCACAAAAGGCTTGGGAAGCCTCTCTTGATCAAACACAGGCACAATCACAGCAACGTCCTCATCAATCTTTGCTCTAGTGAACTGAATAACCCGCTGATCCATCAAACGTTGAAGATAAATTTTGAATTCACCACACTGATCGGGGTTGGACGAACATACCACACAATTATCATGTACTCCATTCATCAATTTTGCTTCCATCAATCTAGCATGGACCACTGTTAAAAGAGTCTTCAACTTGAACACATCCTTTATCAATCCATCATCAGTTGAACTTTCTATAGCATTGACACCTGAACTATCATGTTTAGGCAAAGGATTGTTCCCCACATTTGGAACATCAGCAAAAGACAATATTTTCTGATCTATCAACTCTTGGACCCGAAGCTTGAACACCTTGCAATTCTCTGTTGTATGACCCTCTGAATTAGCATGAAAGGCACATCTAGCATTCTCATCATACCAAGGCTTATGCGGCTTCGGCATTGGAGGTAATGCCCTTGGCACGACAGTCCCATTCTGAATCAGATACGGTAGCAATTGAGTGTAAGTCATTGGGATAGGAGTGGTATTCACATTATTGTACTGTTGATATGGCCTCTGTTGATTTGGTCGTTGCTGCTGAACTGGACATGGTTGATTATTCTGTTGATTTCTCTGTTGATGTTGAGGTGGAGGAGTCTGGAACTGAGGTTGTGGAGCTTGATATTGAGGAACTGGAACTTGATAATGAGGTACCGGAGCTGGAATAGGAACATGAGCAATTGGACGATAAGGCATGGTTGGATATTGAGCAGCTGCTACGTAAGGGTACTGATAATAAGGCAGAGAAGCAGGAGCCCTGGGTGGTACCCTCCTCTGAGAAGAAATGACACTAGTCTCACCCTCCTTCCTCTTGAATCCATTGAAAGGCTTCTTCAAGATTGGTTGACTGCTGGAACCTCCCTGGATTTTACCACTCTTCAGTCCTTCTTCTACTCTTTCTCCCACGATCACCATGTCAGAAAATCCTGTGGACACACTACTGATCAATCTTTCATAATATTGGCCCTGCAAGGTTCCCATGAAAATGTCAATTAATTCACGATCAACCAGCGGCGGGTGCACCCTTGCAGCCAACTCTCTCCAGCGTTGTGCGTATTCTTTAAAAGATTCATTGTCTTTCTGGGCCATACTCTGAAGCTGAGTACGGTTTGGTGCCATGTCAGTATTATATTTGTATTGCTTTGCGAATGCTTCAGCCAACTCATCCCAAGTGTGGATGTTGCTACATTCCAACTGCATGTACCAGTCCAAAGATGCCCCAGTTAGACTGTCCTGAAAGCAATGGATCATGAGCTTATCATCTCTGGCATAGGCAGCCATTTTTCTGCAATACATTTTCAAATGTATGTTAGGACATGTGAGTCCTTTGTATTTTTCAAATTCAGGCGCTTTGAATTTTGGAGGAATCACCACGTCTGGGACTAGACACACCTCCAAGGCACTTAAACGGGTTGAGTTATGTCCTTCCAAGATTCTTAGCTTTTCGGCCAGAGCACGACACCTCAAGATAGCCTCAGAATCTTGGGCAGCAGTAGGCATGACCACTGGAGTAGCTCCATTGTAATTCTGCATTTCAAACTCGTCCTGGAGCTCTTCATCAGTGCGGGGCATGACTACTTGATTGACTATCGGAGGTCCTTGCGCAGCGACTCCATCAGCTACTCCTGAAGTATGCGCAGGTGGAGGAACATGAGTTCTTTCAGACGGTGGAACAAAACCTGGGGGAAGGCCGCAGATAACGGGATTTGGAATAGGAACTGAAGGTCCTGACTGAAGAGCAACCCCTTGAACCAGAGCATCGTTCCTTGCAGCAGCGGAAACACGAGCCTCTTCTTCCCTTCTAGCCAGAGCTTGTATAGCCTCAAAGATCTGCTCGATCTTGCTTTTGACAGAGTCCATCTCCTCTCTGAAGGCAGCTTGTTCTTCTCTAACTACATCCATGATTCTTCTTGTGTTGGAGCGAGTAGCGTATGTACGTTGAGGAATCAGCTTGAACTACTGGACACGAGGAAAAATGGAATGAGTTTTTGTTTTGAGAAATGAAATGCATGATGCATATGTTAATGCACGTGGATTTAAAAATGTCTTTTATGCTTATGTTCAATTTTATTTTCAGGGAACCGTGTTAGATTCCTTGTAACTTAGCAAGCATTCAAAGAGATCACGGGGAATAAAACAAGAATGGAACCAAACTTTTTTGTACAAAAGAAACTCAAAATCCTTCATTCAATCAATTAAAATAGAGTACAAGGATTGAGTACAAAATATTCTTTCAAACATAAAGGAAAGTACAACATAAAAAAAGGTCAAACTGCAGGCTTCTGTTTGTTGAGATCTTCCAACTCTCCTTTGAACCTTTTATCATGTCTTCACAAAGATAAATAAATTCAGTCACTGAACGAGGGATGTTGTCATTGTCTATGTCTTCCAAAGCACATCTTAGCATCAAAGGCACATTTGTAGCCATGCCATTACAGAAGTCTATCAAACTGGCAAACTTGTCTCGATACTCATTTCTTTGTTCATGTAAAAACTGGATGGTTTCCTCGAAGGCTACAAACTAGCATTCACATTTGCCCTTGCGTTCATCCAATCTTCACCTTCTTGTAGCAAAGAGTCATGTCGGCCTTTCCAGTATCGTTCCCACTCATTAGCATTTTCAGCCTCCTGGCACTTTCCATTCCACATTTCAGGTGTAACCTGAGTAGCAGCCATAACACTCTCTTTACTGCGGCGTTCTCGTTCTTCCCTTTCTTTTGATTCACGGAGTGAAACACTGAGGTTGGCTATCTCAGCCTTAAGTGTCTCTCTTATCTCCTTCTTTTGTTTTGTGGCGAGCTTCCACCATTTCTCTTTCTCACGACAATCCCTCTCAGCCTCTTTCAGTTGGCTTTTGACGGTATTCAAACAACTCTCAGCCTGATCTAACCCCTGTTTGACTCTTTTTCTTTTTTTCCTCCTTATCAGTCCTTTCCACATTTGCTTGAAGTTGTGTTTTCTTCCGCCCAAGCTCCCACTTATGATTATCCCTTTCTTCAGTAATCCGGAGAAGGTTCAACCGTAGCTCTTCATTCTCTTTTTCCAAACTTTGGATGACAACTTTGAGCTCTTTAGCTTCCTCCATAGTGACGTGAGTAGGTTCTGGAGGATTTATATGCATTGGAGGCTCATAAGGGTATGGTAGTTTGTCTTGAGAAGCTCTGGCTTGGACCCAACTTGTATATGGCCCTCTAGCTATACAATTCTTCTTTCCACGCTCCCTTTTTCCTTCTCTACGAACTTTAGTCCAGGCACGACCTATCCTCTTCACCAGATCAACGTCCTTCACTCCTTCTCCCAGCAAGAAACCTTCTAACAACTTGTCTTCTGGTTTGTCATTCATAGGAAACCCAAGGTGCTGCATAGCAAGCTCAGGATTGTAATTGATGCAACCTCGAGTTCCTATGAGTGGCACATTATGGAAGTTGCCACATTTGACGATTATGTCCATATCATCATAAACACGAGAGTATCAGGCGATGTCATTGGCAGTGAGAGACATGATTTTTTGAGACCACTTGAGGTTATCCTTGTTCTGAATAAAAGGCCCTTCGTTTGGTAAGTGAGATAAGAACCATTTATACAGTAAAGGAGCGCAACACTGGATCATCCCCCCCTTCTTCTCATTTCTCCAATGGATAGAGTGATAAACATCTGCAAGCAAGGTGGGAATGGGATTCTTGAGCAAGAAAATGCGTATAGCAGTCATGTCCACGAAGTCATCAATGTTCGGGAACAAGACAATCCCATAGAGTATCAAGGCTAACACAACATTGAAAGCGACCCAATCTTCTTTACTTTTGAAATCTGAAGCTTTTCCCATTAAGAACTTCAAAGTGAAACCTGAAGTGCCTCCTTTTGGTCCAAGATTAGCTTTCACTTCCGCTTTATCTAGACGTATAGCTGAACCTATTTGTTGATGTGTAGGAAGTTCCCCTAGAACGGTGTAAGGGATTTCATCCTTGATACCAATGTTTGCTATATGTGAGAACTCTTCAAGTGTTGGCGCCAACTGGAAGTCCTGGAATGTGAAACACCGCAAGGGAGGATCATAGAATTGTGCCAAAGTGAAAATGGCCCAAGCATCCACCTCGGTGTTCATGATAGTCAACAGGTCACCATACTCAACACAAAAGTTGTTCCTTCTGATTTTTTTCACATCTGAGATCAACCCCTTAATCAATCCTAGCTTTGGATTCCTGAACTTGAATGAATAAGTACTTTTTTGATTGCTACCCATGTCTTCTGAATGCCTGAAATCAAACGAGTCTTTAGGTCCCTTGAAAATATGCACATGTCATATGTGTTATGATTATGAAATGTTTTATGTTTATGTATGTACAATTGGGTAGGTGATCATTGGAACATTCTGATTAATTACTTCATGGAGGAAAGGTTCCAGGAATAGGAAAACCAAACAGGTAGGCTCTAGGGTTTAAAAGGTTCCTAGAGTCATGGACCCAATTCAAGAATATTATCGTCAGAACGACTAATCGCAAGACAATAATATCTTAAAAAGGATCTATTCTAGGTTAGGTCTTTGTATTAACCCAACGAGTCCTAAGTCTCGTAGGTTAATACTACACAACCATCGACTCCACGGTTCTAGACACGGTTCCGAAAGTCATGGATCACACCTGATAATATTATCGTCAGAACGACTACTCGTAAGACAACAATATCCTCAAAAATGATCTATTCTGAGTGAGGTCTTTGTATTAACCCAACGAGTCCTAAGTCTCATAGGTTAAAACTACACAACCATCGGTCCTAAAAGCCATAGGTTCAGGGTTCTACAAAAGGTCCTCAGAATCATAGATCAAGGTTGAAAGTATCACCGCCAAAACGACTAATCGTAAGACAATAATACTTTCAAGGGATCTCATCTGAGTGGGGTTCTCGCATCAACCTAACGAGTCCAATGTCTCGCAGGTCAATACTACACAACCACCATCCTAACTTAAGTTTTTCTCATAGCTTGGGTATAAAGCTTTTCCTCACACAAATGCCAATAGTCCAGAAAGTTCCAATGATACCATATATCAATAATACAGTAATTGCAAATACAGGTAATAAAGGCATATATAGATAAAATAAATAAGAAGCAAGCAAACAGATAAAAGCGAACTCAAACACAAAACAAACTAAATTAGGGTTGACTCGCTTAGGAGAAGTTGTACTCCCCAGCAGAGTCGCCAGCTGTCGCGGCGCGAAAAATACCCGAGCGTAAGGAACGCTCGAAATATAAACAAAACAGAGTCGCCACCGAACTTTATTTATTCCCAAAGAGGGAAAGGGGAAATATCGATAAAATCCACGAAAAACAAAAAGAAATGGTCGTCGCAACCAAATCGGGTTCGGGAGTCGGTTATGCAAGGGGAAGGTATTAGCACCCCTCACATCCATCGTACTCGATGGGACCCATTTAGTTAGTTTCGTGTTAGAGTGTTAGCGTGATATCGTTTGTGATCTTCTACTTATCGGGTGAGGAAATAGAAAGAAAGAAAGGAAAGACTTAGGGTTTTTAATATTAATGTGCCTGACAAGATTTCGCAATCCTGCTCCTACGTATCTCCAGGTGCTATGAAGAACTCAAGGCATACGTAGTTCTACCCAAAGAGAACTACTGGGTGGATTGCTTTTAAAGAGAGTGATGCTTGGATCATATTTGAGCGATTAAACCTTTACTTGCTGCTCGCTCTTGGAGGCTGAAGTCCTTGTTTGTTTCGCATCAAAATGGATGTTGCATACTCTTTTCTGAAAATGTTTTCAGAGTCGCACAAGGGCGGAAAATAAGTTTGATGAGTTTGAGTTGATTTTAAGCGGAGACAGGCATCCAAGCAGGGAGCTCTACTGCAGTACTCAGATGCTCGAAAAGGAAGAGGCCTAAGCCCAATCACTCTCTTTTAGCTGTCATACCCTAAATTTTACCCTGAGTTTATTTCACATGCATTAGCATATCATAATCTATCTGTTTTGTCGTGCATTTCATCATCTAAGAGCATTCATCAGGGTTCGGATGAATAGTCAGGAGTTCTGGCATTTTATCCGATCTTGATGACATTCATTCAGTCATATGATTGATTGAGAAGTAGAAATACTTGATTTCTCAATCTCGGTGCATCATTCATTCGACTGCGTTTTGTTTCAGAGGTTCAGAAGGTGATAGTCAAGAGTTTTGTCATCGTATGAATCTTTATATGGTTTTGTTTGTGTTTGAGAATCAACAGCAAATGGTCAAAGAGTGATTCGTTTGTATCTGATTGTCTATTCACGATTATTTAATCAACAATTCAGTTCATTTACAAGACGTTTGCATTTTGTACTCATCATATCATGCATTTTGATCCGTATAATGTTTAAAAGGTCACTTGAAATAATTTTTCGGGTCTACAGACAGACCGATCAAATCGTTTCTCAACTGTACTTCGATTTAGCGGGCGAAAAATTTCAAAATCAAGTTCGCAGATGTCAGTTTTGTTAATCTACGTTCTGCGTAATTTAACATGGTGTGCTCATTTTAATTTTTTGACTACTTTTTCAGTCGCAATTTTTCCCGCCAGAGCCTTTTAACCGCTCGATTTTTATTTTAAAATTTGATCAAAACTTGTGTGTTTCCGAGATGTTTATTTCACGCTGATCATTTTGGTGCATTCAGTTTAACTTTTCAGACATTTTTACACCCGATTTATTTTATTTTATTCTTGTTTTTTTTTATCATTAAAATGTTTAGAAAAGATACTTAGAATTAGTTATATTTTCATTTTACTTTTATTTTCTTTTTTTTATCTTAAAATATTTAAATATTATTTACTGTAATTTGTTTAATTCATTTTGGTCTTTTAAAATATCCAAGGGCATTTTGGGTTTAAATAAATTGTTAACCCTAAAACACAGTATATATGTTAACTTGTGCTTGAAATAAAAAAAAAGCTGGCGGTGGAACTTAGGTTGCAGCCTGGACAAGTTGTTGTTTGGTTTCAAAACCCTCACTGCAAGAACCATCAACAGCGGCCGAATCACTTACCCATCCAAACACCACCAGATTCAACACTTCCACTTCCACCTTCCAACACTTCACCAAAACTTCAAACAATTTCATCAAACCTCTGTTTCGCCGCCTCAACACCACCATAACAACTTTCCGTCGTTGCCATATTCCAACCGGCCATACACGCTCTCCTACCTCCATTGTACATTTATTTTCGCCGCCGCATAACTGCCAACCATTATAGCCGTCAGAGACACACTCTTTTTTCCTTGTCCACGGAGGTCCTCTCTCCCTTGGTGGTGTGTTTGTTTTTCTAAATCTCCCTGCGTATTTATTGTTTGTGTTTATACAGTTTCTTTTAAATGTTTTATTCTATATTCTCACTTTTATATTTTATTTTTCTTTATAATCTTTTTATTACTAATTGTCTCTACTATTTCGTTTGTTTACTATGGATTTTTTTTAACCCACCTTATTTTAATATTTCTCAAATATTGGATATGTATAGTGATTCTCATTTTTAGATTAGTACATTTATAGCCTAAGTAGTACAAATGTAACATTTGAAATCATATATCTGTTTTGAATAAAAGATAGCTAATTATAGATGTATATTATAATTTAATGACTTTTATTTTTAAGCAAATAATTTCCTCTTTTTTATATATAAATCTTGTAAGCTTCTATTGTTCATTATGCTTAAATTAATACTTTTTGTAGTTCTGCTATGATTTTAAGACACAACCTTGTAAAAACTTCCATATGATTTTAAAGCACAACCTTAGAGTTCAACTAATATGCCTCATAAGAAACGAAAATGAGGAGTTCGTCGGTTTTCATGCTAACTTTTTTTATTTACTTTAATTCTTCTTCTTCTTATTACTATTATTATTATTATTATTATTATTATTATTATTATTATTTATTGATTAATAAATATTTGTTTTTAATTATTCAATAGAAAAAAAATTGATTCATTTTCCTGATCAATTTTCACAGATGCGTAGCAATTTCGAAGTTGAAAATTCAATTTAACTTCAGAAATTGCTTAAAAGTATAAAATTTTGTTGACTGGCCTCAGATAGGGTGATTCCTACATGAATCACTTTACGATTGCTTAACATTACGCCAAATTATGTAGTTTAAATTTCTGATTTCATTTCGAGTCCCTTGGCTTTTTCTTGGGCCTTCTTACAACGAGATTCTTTTATTTTTTAACTGTCTTTCAAAATTTATATCATTTAATTATCGTATTGTATCCCCATTCGACAAACTGTACCCCTAGTCTCGTAAATGTGTAATAAATTTACCGCTTTTATTTACTTTATTGTATTAGTTGATTATTAACAAAAGATTAAAATCAACCACCTTAAAAAAAAGAATAAATAAACATTTGATCTCACATCGAGTCTATTTTCCAAATAAAATCCAAATTAAAATGCAAAGTTGAGCATAGACCCCCGCCACATCCAAATTATTTTCATAAGTCAACTTCTGACACTTGATCCAACGTCAAGTCGTCCCCCTATTTTAAAAATCTTTTTACAATAAAAATGGAAGAAACTGATTAGGTTTAGCTTTTCTCTGTTTCGAATGTTTCGAATGTTAGGATACTGCTGTAGAGCTCAATGTCCAAACATTCGTCTTCCATATTAAAATACAATAATTACTAGAATTAGGTCATTTCTCTTATAGAAGAAAAAGATTGATTGGGTATCGACCTTCTCTTTCCCGATTATTTGGACACTGCTGTAGAGCTCTCTGCCTGATTAATCGTCTTCCGTTAATGAACTTT
The DNA here is from genome assembly GCF_024323335.1 of Lathyrus oleraceus. NCBI lineage: Eukaryota > Viridiplantae > Streptophyta > Magnoliopsida > Fabales > Fabaceae > Lathyrus > Lathyrus oleraceus. The sequence goes on along the minus strand of NC_066581.1, from coordinate 52,507,757 downwards.
GTTCCATTTCCCAAACACTGGAGAAATAAGGAGATAATCCATAGTCAACCCCCTCAATCCAGAAGTCGACGTTTCTTTTTCTATTAATAAAAACCCTTAATCTTAACCAGGGGCAGAGTGGTTTTTTTCAATTAAGTCAATGATGCTTTCTGATCTCAAGAGAATTATTCCATCTAATCAATACAGTAAGAGGTTTAAGCATATTCTCTTCCTCGCATACATCATCCAACATCGAGGAAGCAGTGAAAATACAAAGCTCACAATAGCTAATGTGGCAGTTACAACTTTTGAAATCAAAAATAGATATCATAAAGAGTTGTTTCAAAAAAAAGGGAGTCCGCTAAGTAAAAAAGAACTAAAAAAAATTGACTTATGCAAAAGTTAGGGCATCATGTTTCAAAAAGAGTCTGCTAAGTCAAAAACTAAAAAGGAATTGACTTAGGCAAAAGTTAGGGTATCCCGATGGATCGCCAATTCAAAAGAATGGTTCCATACAAAAATAGGGATTGAAAATGAAAGAAAGAAAAAATATAAAAAAGCTTGTAAGTGAAAGTAGGTGATTGCCACCTCAAGAATCTCATCAGTGCTTGAACTATTACATGTACCTCGATCATCATCTACCAAAATTCTCTTGTAACGGAAAGCAGCCGTTGAATTAATTGAATTTAGGAATGGAGATCATCAAGAAGAAAGGGTGGGTCTTAATCAAAATTTGAGCCTTATAATCCTTTTGTTTCATAAACCGTGAAATATGCCATGATATATGTCGCGGCGCGAAAAATACCCGAGCGTAAGGAACGCTCGAAATATAAACAAAACAGAGTCGCCACCGAACTTTATTTATTCCCAAAGAGGGAAAGGGGAAATATCGATAAAACCCACGAAAAACAAAAAGAAATGGTCGTCGTAACCAAATCAGGTACGGGAGTCGGTTATGCAAGGGGAATGTATTAGCACCCCTCACATCCATCGTACTCGATGGGACCCATTTAGTTAGTTTCGTGTTAGAGTGTTAGCGTGATATCGTTTGTGATCTTCTACTTATCGGGTGAGGAAATAGAAAGAAAGAAAGGAAAGACTTAGGGTTTTTAATATTAATGTGCCTGACAAGATTTCGCAATCCTGCTCCTACGTATCTCCAGGTGCTATGAAGAACTCAAGGCATACGTAGTTCTACCCAAAGAGAACTACTGGGTGGATTGCTTTTAAAGAGAGTGATGCTTGGATCATATTTGAGCGATTAAACCTTTACTTGTTGCTCGCTCTTGGAGGCTGAAGTCCTTGTTTGTTTCGCATCAAAATGGATGTTGCATACTCTTTTCTGAAAATGTTTTCAGAGTCGCACAAGGGCGGAAAATAAGTTTGATGAGTTTGAGTTGATTTTAAGCGGAGACAGGCATCCAAGAAGGGAGCTCTATTGCAGTACTCAGATGCTCGAAAAGGAAGAGGCCTAAGCCCAATCACTCTCTTTTCATCCAAAAGTTTATTATGAAAATGTGTGGCAAATTAGGTCAAAGTTCATTAACGGAAGACGATTAATCAGACAGAGAGCTCTACAGCAGTGTCCAAATAATCGGGAAAGAGAAGGTCGATACCCAATCAATCTTTTTCTTCTATAAGAGAAATGACCTAATTCTAGTAATTATTGTATTTTAATATGGAAGACGAATGTTTGGACATTGAGCTCTACAGCAGTATCCTAACATTCGAAACATTCGAAACAGAGAAAAGCTAAACTTAATCAGTTTCTTCCATTTTTATTGTAAAAAGATTTTAAAAATAGGGGACGACTTGACGTTGGATCAAGTGTCAGAAGTTGACTTATGAAAATAATTTGGATGTGGCGGGGGTCTATGCTCAACTTTGCATTTTAATTTGGATTTTATTTGGAAAATAGACTCGATGTGAGATCAAATGTTTATTTATTCTTTTTTTTAAGGTGGTTGATTTTAATCTTTTGTTAATAATCAACTAATACAATAAAGTAAATAAAAACGGTAAATTTATTACACATTTACGAGACTAGGGGTACAGTTTGTCGAATGGGGATACAATACGATAATTAAATGATATAAATTTTGAAAGACAGTTAAAAAATAAAAGAATCTCGTTGTAAGAAGGCCCAAGAAAAAGCCAAGGGACTCGAAATGAAATCAGAAATTTAAACTACATAATTTAGCGTAATGTTAAGCAATCGTAAAGTGATTCATGTAGGAATCACCCTATCTGAGGCCAGTCAACAAAATTTTATACTTTTAAGCAATTTCTGAAGTTAAATTGAATTTTCAACTTCGAAATTGCTACGCATCTGTGAAAATTGATCAGGAAAATGAATCAATTTTTTTTCTATTGAATAATTAAAAACAAATATTTATTAATCAATAAATAATAATAATAATAATAATAATAATAATAATAGTAATAAGAAGAAGAAGAATTAAAGTAAATAAAAAAAGTTAGCATGAAAACCGACGAACTCCTCATTTTCGTTTCTTATGAGGCATATTAGTTGAACTCTAAGGTTGTGCTTTAAAATCATATGGAAGTTTTTACAAGGTTGTGTCTTAAAATCATAGCAGAACTACAAAAAGTATTAATTTAAGCATAATGAACAATAGAAGCTTACAAGATTTATATATAAAAAAGAGGAAATTATTTGCTTAAAAATAAAAGTCATTAAATTATAATATACATCTATAATTAGCTATCTTTTATTCAAAACAGATATATGATTTCAAATGTTACATTTGTACTACTTAGGCTATAAATGTACTAATCTAAAAATGAGAATCACTATACATATCCAATATTTGAGAAATACTAAAATAAGGTGGGTTAAAAAAATCCATAGTAAACAAACGAAATAGTAGAGACAATTAGTAATAAAAAGATTATAAAGAAAAATAAAATATAGAAGTGAGAATATAGAATAAAACATTTAAAAGAAACTGTATAAACACAAACAATAAATACGCAGGGAGATTTAGAAAAACAAACACACCACCAAGGGAGAGAGGACCTCCGTGGACAAGGAAAAAAGAGTGTGTCTCTGACGGCTATAATGGTTGGCAGTTATGCGGCGGCGAAAATAAATGTACAATGGAGGCAGGAGAGCGTGTATGGCCGGTTGGAATATGGCAACGACGGAAAGTTGTTATGATGGTGTTGAGGCGGCGAAACAGAGGTTTGATGAAATTGTTTGAAGTTTTGGTGAAGTGTTGGAAGGTGGAAGTGGAAGTGTTGAATCTGGTGGTGTTTGGATGGGTAAGTGATTCGGCCGTTGTTGATGGTTCTTGCAGTGAGGGTTTTGAAACCAAACAACAACTTGTCCAGGCTGCAACCTAAGTTCCACCGCCAGCTTTTTTTATATTTCAAGCACAAGTTAACATATATACTGTGTTTTAGGGTTAACAATTTATTTAAACCCAAAATGCCCTTGGATATTTTAAAAGACCAAAATGAATTAAACAAATTACAGTAAATAATATTTAAATATTTTAAGATAAAAAAAAGAAAATAAAAGTAAAATGAAAATATAACTAATTCTAAGTATCTTTTCTAAACATTTTAATGATAAAAAAAAACAAGAATAAAATAAAATAAATCGGGTGTAAAAATGTCTGAAAAGTTAAACTGAATGCACCAAAATGATCAGCGTGAAATAAACATCTCGGAAACATACAAGTTTTGATCAAATTTTAAAATAAAAATCGAGCGGTTAAAAGGCTCTGGCGGGAAAAATTGCGACTGAAAAAGTAGTCGAAAAATTAAAATGAGCACACCATGTTAAATTACGCAGAACGTAGATTAACAAAACTGACATCTGCGAACTTGATTTTGAAATTTTTCGCCCGCTAAATCGAAGTACAGTTGAGAAACGATTTGATCGGTCTGTCTGTAGACCCGAAAAATTATTTCAAGTGACCTTTTAAACATTATACGGATCAAAATGCATGATATGATGAGTACAAAATGCAAACGTCTTGTAAATGAACTGAATTGTTGATTAAATAATCGTGAATAGACAATCAGATACAAACGAATCACTCTTTGACCATTTGCTGTTGATTCTCAAACACAAACAAAACCATATAAAGATTCATACGATGACAAAACTCTTGACTATCACCTTCTGAACCTCTGAAACAAAACGCAGCCGAATGAATGATGCACCGAGATTGAGAAATCAAGTATTTCTACTTCTCAATCAATCATATGACTGAATGAATGTCATCAAGATCGGATAAAATGCCAGAACTTCTGACTATTCATCCGAACCCTGATGAATGCTCTTAGATGATGAAATGCACGACAAAACAGATAGATTATGATATGCTAATGCATGTGAAATAAACTCAGGGTAAAATTTAGTGTATGACACCTAAAAGAGAGTGATTGGGCTTAGGCCTCTTCCTTTTCGAGCATCTGAGTACTGCAGTAGAGCTCCCTGCTTGGATGCCTGTCTCCGCTTAAAATCAACTCAAACTCATCAAACTTATTTTCCGCCCTTGTGCGACTCTGAAAACATTTTCAGAAAAGAGTATGCAACATCCATTTTGATGCGAAACAAACAAGGACTTCAGCCTCCAAGAGCGAGCAGCAAGTAAAGGTTTAATCGCTCAAATATGATCCAAGCATCACTCTCTTTAAAAGCAATCCACCCAGTAGTTCTCTTTGGGTAGAACTACGTATGCCTTGAGTTCTTCATAGCACCTGGAGATACGTAGGAGCAGGATTGCGAAATCTTGTCAGGCACATTAATATTAAAAACCCTAAGTCTTTCCTTTCTTTCTTTCTATTTCCTCACCCGATAAGTAGAAGATCACAAACGATATCACGCTAACACTCTAACACGAAACTAACTAAATGGGTCCCATCGAGTACGATGGATGTGAGGGGTGCTAATACCTTCCCCTTGCATAACCGACTCCCGAACCCGATTTGGTTGCGACGACCATTTCTTTTTGTTTTTCGTGGGTTTTATCGATATTTCCCCTTTCCCTCTTTGGGAATAAATAAAGTTCGGTGGCGACTCTGTTTTGTTTATATTTCGAGCGTTCCTTACGCTCGGGTATTTTTCGCGCCGCGACAATATAACCTTTTAAAGTCCTAATTGAAGCTTAGGTTCACTATGAAAACATACTCAACAAAATTGTTGTTAAACTGACTCTGAATGCTTGTTAGTAACCATCTTGTTCTATCACATTTTAATTTGTGCCAACCTCATGGTCAAATATCATCTGTATACATGATATATGTTTTTTGTAACGATTTTTGATTTCAAAAATTTCATGAGCATTTCGTTAGAATTACTTTTCAAAAGGAACAATTTTACTCACAAATTAATACTTAGCATTGAGGAAATTTCAAAAAAGGCCTAATCAGGGGCATACTGCGTCAATAAAACTCTTAACTAGGGGTAAATCACATATGATTCCTTATAAATATGGGAAAGTCACCTAAGGACCCTACCGATCAAGGTCAAATCCTTATAATTATGGGCACACCATATGAAGATCTTACTAACTAGGGGCAAAGCATCCCAATATTTGACCCACCGATGTTGAATCACCTCCATAACCCTAATGATAAGGGGCGTACCTTTCAAGTGCTCATGTTTGGACAAGCCACCTCAAGAGTACAGTGAAGCCAACCGCTTTCAGAGTCGGTTAGTCTAGGGCCTATTTTTCAAAGACCGGGGCAGTCCATATCAAGGCCATATCACAACATGGTGGGATCCAATTTCATCTTCCGACATGACCACTGATCACACTAAATTACACTGTGTTTTTGACTCGGATTTCAAATGTTTATTAGGACTTTATTATCATTTTGTTTGTATTATGCTCTCTTTTATGTTGTTTTCAGATATTTAGCACTTTCGGACCCTTTTAGAAGAAACGAAGCAAAAAGACCTAAAATTAGGGTTTTTCGGCGAAAATTGTACACATGGCGTTGCACATGGTGGCCGCTATAGGAGAAGCCATGACTCATCAGCCCTCAACCAGGAGGTAATCGCCATGTTCCCATGATCTTTCCCATTTACACACATGGCGGGCGCCATGAAGGGATGGCGGGCGCCACCTTTGAAAATCACGTTCCCACTAAGGAGAAGTTGGAGGGCACCATGGTCTTTGCAAGCTATTGAAATCCTCTATAAATAGTTCGTTCCATTTCATTTTCAAAGCATCCAACTTAGTTTACAACACTAAGCCTATATTTATCATTTGTAAAAGCGGTAATCCGTCACATCAGGGGGTTATCGCACCTTAGTGAGATTGAGTTGGGTCACTTCGAGTTGCTGTCGTCTTTATCTTCAGAGTCAGAGGTTTATTTTTCTTGTACCAGATTTAAAGCCCTCCGTTTGGAGCAGGTTCTTATTTTATCGCTTTTACTTATTTACTTGTCTCTCTTTACTTTATTTATTTTCCGCACTCACTTTAATTTATTTATTTTCCGTCTACGCTTTACTTTATTTACTTTCCGTACTCGCCTTACTTTATTTATTTTCCGTCTCACTTTACTTTATTTACTTTACGCACTTTACTCGTTTTTTATGCCTCGCATCCTAAAACAACTTTTCATCATGATCAATATCGATGTGTTTGTTGGTATTACCATGTCTGGCTAAATCTTTTAAATGTTAGAATGTAAGGATCGCGGTTAAAGAGATGTTTCACATATTGAATCTGTAGAAATATTTTAAAGGTTGTTTTGATTTTTAACTTGAGTTTTCTAAAACAAACTTGGTTAGTTTTAATTATTCAAGGAGTGCGAAAGCACCCTGGCTTAGTTAACTAGGAATTTTTATCACTTTAAGGAAAAACTATTTTTGAAACTGTTGTCCGACGCGTTGATAGATTTAAAATCAGGAAACTCCTTGGGTAAACTTTCCAAATCAATATCACTTTTCAACTAAGTTTACGAGTCTCATTTCTTAAAAATAAGTTTACTACTTTAGCGTTCTGCGCACCTTTTATAAGTGACAATAAAATGCCTTAATTTAAGGGTAAACTCAGTTCTGAATACGCGAAAGCGACAGTTCCTGTTAAATGGATTCTTTTCAAGAGTAGAAAATATTGCCTCATAAGTAGTTCTATTTAGACAATCGAAACATCACTTAACTAACGTGAATTACATTCAAACCTGTCTTTATATGCACTGCATTTATTATTTGCCTTTGTTTTGCAAACCCAATATCTCTTTTATACCGCCTTAGATAAACACTGTAACGATAGTAATCGATAGATTGACGATTTGGTCTCTGTGGGATCGATATTCTTTTATATTACTTTGACGCGATTCGTGCACTTGCGAATTCATACCGATCAAGTTTTTGGCGCCATTGCCGGGGATCAACTTCGTCAAATTTCGTACCCTGTTATTACACCGTCTAGACTAAGGCATTATTAGCTGGTAAATGCGAAGAACCCGTAGTACCAGAAATTTAGTAGATCCTTTAGCGGAACCCGAACGTTATACTCGTACACGCCTCTTACTCATCCGAATTAAGAAAGTTATGGCTGAGAATCGCGACCAGAGACCTCTTAAGGAATTTGCCCAACCCTCTACGAGGAACCTAGTTCGAGTATAGTAAACCCCCTTATTCCTGCTAACAATTTTGAACTAAAACCGTCTTTGTTGCAATTAGTGCAAGAGATCCAATTCGCGGGTCTCGCTACTGAGAACCCGAATCAACATTTAAAAGTGTTTATCCAACTGGTTGACACTTTTAAATCTAACGGTGCTTCACCTGATGCGATCCGTTTAAGATTATTTCCTTTCTCCCTCAGGGATAGAGCATGTTCATGGTTAGATTCACTTCCAGCTAATTCAATAACTACTTGGGAAGACCTTAGGAGAGTATTCCTTGCTAGATATTTCCCCCTAGTAAGACTGTTGTTCTTCGAAACCAAATAACTAGATTTACTCAAAACCAAGGAGAATCTCTTTTTGAAGCTTGGGAGAGAAATAAAGAGCTATTAAGAGTCTACCCACACCATGGCCTAGAACAATGGCTGATCGTTCATACCTTCTACAATGGACTCCATTATAACACCAAGATGAGCATCGACGCTGCCACAGGTGGCACGCTGATGAACAAACCTTATCCTGAAGCTTGTGACCTAATTGAGGATATGGCCTAAAACCATTACCAATGGGGGACTGAACGAGCATTAATAGAGAAAAAGGAGACCCAAGGTGGAATACATGAGATAAGCTCTTTAGACATGATACATGCGAAAATGGTTGCTTTAGCCCTTAGGATCGAACATATGTCTACAAACACTAACACCGCAGCGGTAGTCCACACGGAGTGCGAACTCTGTGGATCTAAAGGACACGAATCAGCGAAGTGTAACCTTTTAAACGACCTGAACATCGACCAAGTGAATTACGCCCAAGGTAACCCATTTTTAAACACTTACAATCCTAGATGGAAGAATCATCCGAATTTTTCCTACAAAAACCAGAACCCTATCCAAAATCATGCACCTCAGAGACCGCAAGGTTATCAAGCCCAAAAACCAAACCAACCTATGCAAGTTGTGCCCCAGAAGTCTAACCTTGAGAAGATCATGGAGAGCTTTATATCGGACCAGACTCAGCAAAATAAAGAATTCCTAAACCAGAACATTCACGTAAACGAACTTATAACGCAATTAGGAACCAAGGTTGATCAGATAATCACTCACAACAAGATGCTTGAAACCCAGATCTCACAGGTAGCACAAAACCAGGCCCCACAAACTACATCTGGAGGACAATTCCCTGGACAACCTTAACCAAACCCTCGAGGGCAAGCTAACGCTATCTCGTTACAAAGTGGGACCGCTTACGAAGGGCCTCATAACCCAGCAATGAACGAGTCCAAAAATTCTAAAGAAAATATACCTACCAACCGAGAAGAGTAACCAGAGGAACCCGAGAAACAAACTGACCAAGAAGGAGAAGCCAAGGATAAAACTTACAAACCACCACCCCCGTACAAACCACCAATCCCATATCCACAAAGACTTAAACAAACCAAAGTCAACAACCGATACCAAAAATTTATAAAAGTAATAGAAAAGCTTCATGTAGAGATTTCTTTCACTGAAGCTATCACCCAAATTCCGTCTTACGCCAAATTTCTAAAAGACATCTTAACCAACAAGCGTAGGCTCGACGATCCAAAACCCTTGGAATGCAATTTTATTTCCGAGGATAAACTCGCTAAGAAGGAGAAAGACCCTGGTAGTTTTTCTATACCTTGCATTTTAGGGAGTCATGTGATCGGCAAAGCTTTCCTAGACTTAGGCGCTAGTATGAGTTTAATGCCCTTAGCTGTATGTAAAAGGTTAAACTTAGGAGAATTGCAACCAACTAAGATGTCCCTCCAATTAGCCGATAGGCCTGTTAAGTATCCTGTAGGCATTTTAGAAGACATCCCAGTTAGGATTGGTCAACTTTATATCCCAACAGACTTTGTGGTCATGGATATCAAAGAAGACGAAAATATCCCTATCCTTTTAGGTAGACCATTCTTATCAACAGCCGGAGCTATAATAGATGTTAAAAGAGGAAAACTAACCTTTGAAGTAGGGGACGAAAATATCGAGTTCATTCTTTCAAAATTCCTGATGGCACCAATTCTAGGAGACGCATGTTATGCGATCGATATCATAGATGAGTGCATAAGAGAATTTGATCAAGGAGAACCTAAGATCGAACCATTTTCAAACCCGAATGAAAAGGACGACGAGCTAGAGGAAATGGAACCTCATGAATGTTTGGACCTTACTCCAGACCTTTCACCAAATTCACAAACACCAACTCAAGAACTTAAGGAACTACCCAAGAACCTAAGATATGAGTTTTTGGATAAAGAAATGAACCGCCCAGTAATAGTTAGTGCCACCTTAAACTAAGACGAGACAAATCGACTCTTGAATGTTTTAAGAAGATACCCCTCTGCCTTAGGGTACAACATCTCTGATTTAAAAGGTATAAGCCCATCCGTGTGTATGCACAGGATCTCGCTAGAGGAAGATTCAAAACCTTCCAGGGAACATCAGAGACGAATCAACCTTGTAATGAGTGAGGTGGTAAAGAAGGAAGTCCTTAAACTGCTGGAGGCTGGTATAATCTATCAGATCTCTGATAGAAAATGGGTAAGTCATGTACATGTGGTACCCGAAAAGGGAGGCATCACAGTCGTGCAGAACGAGAAGGGCGAGCATGTAGCTAAACACATAGAAGGCAGATGGCGTATGTGCATAGATTATAGGAAGCTAAATAAGGCAACCAGGAAAGACCATTTCCCCCTTCCATTCATAGATCAAATGCTTGAGCGTCTTGCCAGACACTCTTACTTTTGTTATCTGGATGGATATTCTGGATTTTTCCAAATACCCATACACCCTGAGGATCAAGAGAAAACAACCTTTACTTGTCCTTACGGAACGTTTGCTTACAGACGAATTCCGTTTGGACTCTGTAATGCGCGAGCTACTTTCCAACGTTGTATGATGTCAATCTTCGCAGATGATCTCAACGGAATTATGGAAGTATTTATGGATGACTTCTCGGTGTGTGGGTTAGACTTTGAAGATTGCCTCATTAACCTTGAGAAAATCCTAGAGAGATGCGCAGAAGTTAACCTTGTGTTAAACTGGGAGAAGTGTCACTTTATGGTTAAAGAAGGCATAATGTTAGGACATATAATATATGAAAGAGGCATTGAGGTCGATAAAGCAAAGATAGAAGTTATAGAAAAGCTTAACCCTCCTAAGACAGTTAGAGAAGTCCGTAGTTTTCTTGGACACGCCGGTTTCTACCGACGCTTCATAAAAGACTTCTCTAAAATAACAAAACCCATGATCGGCCTTCTAATGAAAGACATTGAATTCATTTTCGATGAAAAATGCATCGAAGCCTTTAACCTTTTAAAACAAGCATTAATTTCAGCACCCATTTTACAAACTCCGGATTGGACTAAACCCTTCGAAATAATGTGTGATGCTAGCGATTTTGCTATAGGAGCTGTTTTAGGGCAAAAAAAAGATAAGAAACTACATGTAATATATTACGCTAGTAGAACCCTAGATGCCGCTCAATTAAATTACACAAAAACAAAGAAGGAACTCCTAGATGTAGTTTTCGCAATCGATAAATTTAGGTCTTATCTCGTAGGACCTAAGATTATAGTTGTAAGACCCTAATGTTGACCCTAAGATCCCTTATGGCATCATATCATTGCACTCTGCATTTGCCTCAAGGATCATAGCATCTTGGCTCCTTACCCTAGGGTGGGACTTGTGTGAGTTGGTTTGAGATCACCAAGCATGCTTGAATTTTATATTATTGTTTTTCTTATTTTGTTCACTAACCAAAAGCATAAAAATATGTCACTAACATCTTTTGTTTTGTAGCTTGAGCAATCATAAGATCCGAGGTTCCTAGGAGGCCCCTATGCTCAAAGAATGGCCAGATGAAGTTGAAAGCAAGCATGGCAATGGTTCCTAAAGCTCTCAATCATCATATATGCCTCCCAAGTATCTCAATTTGTCAATTTGATCAAGATAAACGAAAGGGCTTGAGGATTGTTTCCCAAGGAAACACTAATTCAACTATGCATCAACTGTGCCTTGCTCATGAAGCAACCTCAACCCATGATCAAATACAATCAAGGGAATTTCGTTAATTCATCATTTTATGCATATATGTGTCTATGTGAGTGTACTCAATCATCAATTCATCAAGAATTGAAGTTTGGACTTGAAAAGTTGATCAGTCAATTCATCTGACTATTTTGAAATCCACTGAGACCTATGTAAGTTGTAAATGCGCCTAAGAGGGGGGGGGGGGTGAATTAGGTGGTTAAAAATTCTTCAAACTTGTTTCCGGTTTTTGGTTATTTTACGTTTAAGTGCGGAAAGATAAATTGCGGAAAGTAAAAAGACACCGGAAATTATAGTGGTTCCCTTCACAATCCGAAGGTACATCCACTCCCCTTTCGACTCGAAAGAGATTTTACTATAGTTAGAATTATTGTACAGCCTACTCACACCAATGGTGATGCTTACTATCTAACCTATAGGTAAACAAGTGTATGAAGAACAATCCTCTTCAACACCAACCCTTGTGTCCAACAATCCTGGATCACAAGTCAAAACAGAAATAAGTCTTTTTGAAGATTTTAACAAAGTGTAGTATTATCAATCTTCTCTTGATTGATCTTCTCCTTAGATAAATAATTCACTCAATGAAAAATATACAAGTGTTCAACAACAATGGAATGAGATGAAAATTTGATTATGAACACTTTTAAAAATATTGAAGGAAATATGAAGGAGTGATTATCTTAAGTTTGTATGAAAATTCTTGGAGGTGAAAATTCATTTTGAAAATTCAAGAATTTATATTGCCAAAAACACCTTTTCAAAGAGGTATAAAATTCTCATAAAAATGATGAAAAGGTACAAGTTTCTGAAAAAAGTTTTTCACTGAAACGAACAGTGTTAACCGGTTAACGCGTATTAACGTTAACAGATAATTTCAAAAATTGGGCTGTTAACCCATATGGTTAACCGGTTAACACTGTTGAAATGCAAAAAAATACTTTAAGAAAATTGTGTCTTTCATTTCAACATGTTAACAAATGGTTATGTTAAAAATGCAAATGCAGATCATGATTGTTGAACACTTGTATACTAATCTAAGAATGAATTAGATATACCTTAGAAGTGAATCAACAATCTTGCAAACGGTTGACTTGAAAAAGAAGCTTGATCAAAATGTTTCCCATGCATATGTCTTGATAACTTTGATGCTTGAATTATCTTTGAAGCTCTTCTCTTTTTGCATTGATACATGTTGTCTTCATCAAAATACTTTTTGGATTGAAGCTTGCTTCTACAATATCCCCCTTTTTGATGATGACAACCAATTTTGAGATAGATGCTTGAAAGTGAAGTTTCTCTAATTTGATTCTCCCCCTAAGTTTAAGAACTCCTCCCTAAATGAGAGGCATACAAAATTCTGCATAGAGAAACCATTAGAGAAACAAGTCTTCTCCCCCTTTGGCATTAGCAAAAAGGAAGAAACTTATGAAAAAAAATATACAAGCATACACACATTATGTGATCATTAGATAAGCATTCAAGCACATAATAATGATAGAATTAAAATAAGTGTACGGTAAACATAGTCAGCATAAGCAAAACTAAAACTAAAACAGAACAACACATAGCAAGAAACATAGACAAAACATAATGCTTTAATCTTCTTCCGAACAGTAAACGCACATACAAAGATTTAAAAAATAAAGCACATGCACCAACCATAAACACACATACCAAGATTTAAAAAATAAAAAAAAACAATATTAAAAAATCTGTATTTTTACAGCTAACGCAGAGTTGCTGTTTTGGAGGTGTTAACCGGTTAACCTATACCGTTAACCGGTTAACGGACTGAAATTTTCAAAAAATAAATGAAAAACAGCAGCTCCGTTTTGAAGAATTGGGAGAAGATTTTTACAAAAAATTTTCACAAAGTATTAACACTTATCAATACGCATCTTTCGATTTAAAAATATTTTAAAACGGATAATTTTCGGACATGCGAAAGTGAGAAAAACTAAAAACGGCGAAAAAGAAGTGCTAGCATTGCATAACATAAAAATTGAAAATAAGCAAATTTTTAGCAACTATACCACATAACAAGTAATTTTAAGACAAGGTTAGATGTCACCTTCATTGAGAATACCAAGTTCTCGCCGAATCTTGAAGAATTGCTCTTTAGCCAATGGTTTTGTGAATATGTCGGCGAGTTGGTTATGTGTATCCACGAACGTAACATCTACATCTCCGTTCAGCACGTGATCTCGAAGGAAATGATGCCAGATATCTATGTGCTTTGTCCTTGAATGCATGACCGGGTTCTTTGTGATGTTGATAGCACTTGTGTTATCGCATCTGAGAGGAATGCAGCCGAGGTCTACACCAAAATCCAGAAGTTGTTGCTTAAGCCATAAAATCTGTGCACAACAACTGCCTGCAGCAATGTACTCTGCTTCAGCCGTGCTAAGTGCGACACATGCTTGCTTCTTGCATGCCCACGACACTAGTGCATTTCCGAGAATGTGACAGGTACCACTTGTGCTTTTTCTATCGGTCTTACATCCTGCATAGTCAGCATCCGAATAACCAATCAAGGAGCATATACTACCTTTTGGATACCATAGTCCGACGTTCGTTGTTCCTTTGAGGTATTTTATAATCCTCTTTACGGCGGTGAGATGCGATTCCTTCGGGTTTGCTTGAAAGCGTGCACACAAACATACACTAAACATAATGTCAGGACGGCTTGCCGTCAAATATAGTAATGAACCAATCATACCTCGATATTTTGTAATATCTATTGAAACTCCGGATTCATCTTGATCAACGTACGTTCCGGATCCCATAGGAGTGGACATCACTTTGCAACTATCCATATCGAATCTTTTCAACAATTCCTTGCAGTACTTGGATTGGTTGATGAAGATGCCATCCTTGGTTTGCTTGATTTGTAGTCCAAGAAAATAGTTCAATTTTCCCATCATGGACATCTCGAATTCTCCTTGCATCATGATTGAAAACTCTTCGCAAAGATCTTTGTTTGTTGAACCGAAGATGATGTCGTCGACATAGACTTGAGCCAATAAGGTGTTACCCTTGATCTTCTTTATGAACAAAGTCTTGTCAACCTTTCCTTTTACAAATCCCTTCTCACAAAGAAAGTTGCTGAGGCGGTCATACCACGCTCTTGGTGCTTGCTTTAAGCCGTATAGTGCTTTCTTCAACTTGTAAACATGTGAGGGATTCTTGAAGTCTTCAAAACCCGGAGGTTGTTTGACGTAGACTTCTTCATTGATATAGCCATTTAGGAAAGCGCTTTTGACATCCATCTAAAACAATTGAAAGTTCATAGAGTAAGCATAAGCAAGTAATAATCGAATTGCTTTTAACCTTGCTACCGGAGCGAACGTTTCATCAAAATCAATTCCTTCCTGTTGGTTGTATCCTTGTGCGACCAATCTTGCTTTGTTACGAACTATGATCCCATTCTCATCAAGTTTGTTCTTGAAGACCCATCTTGTTCCTATGATGTGCTTGTTGTCCGGTCTTGGTACAAGACTCCAAACTTGATTTCTTTCGAATTGGTTGAGTTCTTCTTGCATTGCGACTATCCATTGATCGTCGCCTAAGGCTTCATCGACTTTGGTTGGTTCTATTTGAGATACAAAAGTCATGTTGAGACAAGCATCCTTGAGATTTAGTCGTGTTGCAACGCCTTGGCTAATATCACCAATAACTTTATCGATCGGGTGATCTCTATGAGTTTTCCATTCTTTCGGTAGATCATGATGTTCTTCAATGATTGGTGAGCCATCTCCTTGTGGTATAGATTGAACATTTGAAAGTTCCTTTTGAGACATATCTATTATATCATCATCATCATCATCAACAATAATGTTATCCTCTTTCGAGGGGTTAGTTTCATCAAAAGAGACATGCATTGATTCTTCAATAGTAAGAGTTCTCTTATTGAAAATTCTAAATGCCTTACTAGAAAGGGAGTAGCCAAGGAAGATACCTTCGTCGGATTTCTCATCAAACTTACCAAGGTTATCCTTTCCATTGTTGAGGACAAAACATTTGCACCCAAAGATATGAAAGAAGGATATATTAGGCTTCCTTCCTTTGAAAAGCTCATACGGAGTCTTTTTGAGAATCGGCCGAATGTTGACACGGTTGCTAACAAAGCATGCTGTGTGTCGCGGTGAGAATCGGATATCAAGCTATTGTATTAACTTGAATCACAAAACATTAAATGTTCACCACCGAACTTTAATTTATCCAAGGGAAAGGGAAAAGGTCGAATAAAACCCTAATTGTGCAATGTAAAAACAATGCGAAGAGATCTAAAGTTCGGGGGTTGGTTATACTAAGGGAAGGTGTTAGCATCCTTAATATCTATAGTATCCTATAGGAACCTTTTGAAAGTATTTGTGTTATGTTATTATTTGTTTTCTATTATTTGGAAATGTTTTATTGGGAAGGACCTAAAGGTTTTATTAAGTTTGCTCGCCAAAACTTCGCGGTCATGTGCCTACGTATCCTTACAAGGATGGAATCAGAGCAACCGTAGTTCACCTAACTAAGGGCGAAGGAACACTTGGTAGTGATCAAGGTTCCAAAGGGGGGAGTAAGTGTTCATAACAAACATACTTACAAGAGTTACCAAGTAACTCTTACTTGAATCTAAGTTGAAAGTGAGAATGACTCTAACAAGGTCAAAGGGAAACTAGGGATTGCTAAACTACCTATGACATTAAGTCAATAAAGAGGTCTTTCCCTTGGATTTAGGCAAAAAGATAAACAAAATATAAGCAAGATGAAGAAGATGTTTAAGCATGACATCAACAAAGATATGAAATGAAGAAGATGTTCATACATGACATCAACAAAGATAAACAAATGGTAAATAAGATGTTCAAGCATGACATCGACAAGAACAAACAAGGATGAAGAAGATGTTCAAACATGACATCCACAAAGATAATCAAATGAAGAAGATGTTCATACATGACATCAACAAAGATAAACAAGGATGAAGAAGATGTTCAAACATGACATCCACGAAGATAATCAAATGAAGAAGATGTTCATACATGACATCAACAAGAATAAACACATGATAAAGAATATGTTCAAGCATGACATCAACAAAGATAATCAAATGAAGAAGATGTTCATACATGACATTAACAAATTAAGAAGATGTTCAAACATGACATCCACAAAGATAATCAAATGAAGAAGATGTTCATATATGACATCAACAAATATATGGAAGCATGATCATAACAATATCAAGCATGGTATGTAAACACATATGTACAACATGTGAACATGAACAAGGGTACAACAACATCAATCAAAGATGTATCAAGTTACATGAATATGAATGACATGAATATATCATCATGAAGAAACAAAGATGAATGACATAACAATTCATGAACATGTATATGGATGTCATAATAAGTATGAATGAACATGTGTATGCATGAAGTAAGACATGGTTTAGACATAACATCAACTTGATCATGAAAACAATTTAAGTTATTAAATACATGCATGTTAAGGTTCAATATGATCACAAACAAAGGTTCAACATCATACAAAAAGTTTGAACATGTAAGCATACAAGTCATACAAAGACATGTTACTACAAGTTTAAAGCATTCGTAAACACATAAACAAACACAAACACAATGGCATAAATGCATACAAAGGTTCAACAAGACATGAAAGAATGACATGTGAATCATGGATCAATGGCAAAATAAACACACAAAAGCTCATGGTATAGTAACAAAGTTCAAAGCACAAAAACATGTAAACATCACTACAACAAACAAGACCTTAGACAGCGCTTTTTTTAGCCTTAGACAGCGCTTTAAAGCGCTGTCTAAACCTCCACTGCTAAAGGTTTAGACAACGCTTTTTTAAATCTTAAAAGCGCTGTCTAAGCCCCCCCCCCCTTAGACAGCGCTTTGGCCAAAAGCGCTTTATAAGACCCTCTTATTTTAAATTTTTTAGGTATACCTTAGACAGCGCTTTGGCCAAAAGCGCTTTCTAAGACCCTCCTATTTTAATTTTTTTAGGTATACCTTAGACAGCGCTTTTCAAAAAGCGCTGTCTAAGCCCCCCCCCCTTAGACAGCGCTTTTTACAAAAGCGCTGTCTAAGGTATACGAAAATTTTTTGAAGCTTTTGTTTTAAACCACATTTTTTCCAGGTTTATAAACCAGAATTTCTACCTGTTTTCAACCAGATTTTGACAGACAATTATCACATTTTATATATGCCATTTTGGCCTTTTTTCTACCAATTTTTGGCTAACAAATATATATATATACCAATTCAAACCAATACAAAAATTACTAATATATTAAAACTACAAAAATAACTCTAATCAAAACTACTAAAGTTACAGTAACTAGATGCACTGTGGTTGCCTCGTTTATATCATTTAATTCTAACCATCGCATGCATGCATATCTAAACAAGGCAGGGGTTGCTATCGTTCTGTAATTACTTTATAAATAATTAAGAACTGAATTGTTTTTTTTTACTGGATTGTTCTTCAGAGGTGCTGTTATGCATATAACTAACTGTCTACGTCAATGACACATCTCACACGAGCATTCTAAAAGATATTAAATTATATATGAAGATGAATTCAAAACAGGTAACCAGGACAATTCCTCTTTATTATATTCTCAATGCATACGATATGGTCATCTATTTCTTCCTCTGTTGGAGGGGCATCAGATATGTCTGCAATCTTATGAATATCAAAAATCAAAATCTGAGAACCTAAGCGCTTCTCATCAGATATTAATTGTATACTTTGCTCCATGATTCCATGATGATGATGTAAAGACGACTTAAATCCATATAGACTCAATATATCTCTTTCTAATTTGTATTTTTGAGAATCCTTTTTTGATGGTTATCAATATAAAAACTATTATGAAAAAAATAGTTTTTCATGTAGAATAACATGTGTGACTCTCGTCAAATTCCACTATTTTTATGTTAATGATACCTTTTACAATAACATATTTCCTTTAGAAATGTTATTTATACCCTCTCGCAATAACACATTTTCACTTTAAATCACTTCAGATGAGTTATTTTATCTATTTAATTATTGTGACACACCATAAAAATTGTTATAAGAAAATTCCAAAACCTATAAAAACACTAATGTACATAAATCGATTAAATGAATGACTCTGTACCAATTAATTAGGACAGGATGGAGGAGAAATTTCAATTACTAAATCATTTTTCTTCGGTTTCTACACTTGGCCACCCTTTATCAGCTTGCAATTTGACAAACTCAGCCAATATCTTGATATCTTCATCTTCCAAACGAGCTCCAAATGTACACTGCCCTCGAGGCATGCATTCTTTACCAAATCCCTGCATGAAAATTGAAGCCCCTAAACATAAACTATGAAGAATGAAGAATAATCATAAAGACAAAAGCTAATTCTAAATTCTCAAGTCTATACAATTACAATATATCTCACCGGCATTCTTCCTTTGCCATAGTATGTGACGCGGTAGATTTCTTCTTCTATATCAACTCCATTTTTGTACAGCAACATCAGAAGAAAGAAACATTGATTCACGCCTTCACTTTAGGGCAGAGAGCAATTCACAATGAGAGTTCTCAGGTTTCTTTACCTTTGTAAATCCTTTGTGTATAGAGTTGATCCCTGTAAGAAAATAAAAATCAATTTTGTGTTTGCTAGAACATTAAGAAAAGTTATGTTGAAGAGGATGATATGTTTACTGGTTGTATAATGTTTCCACCTGCATCGTGACATCCAATACATGTTTGACGGAACAATGAGGCTCCTCTTAGGATATCTAGGGTTTGGGCACTTGAAACTGTAGAACAAGAAAAGTGATTGGCAATTTGGCATGGGAGCAGTAGTGCAATTTGAATAGAAGCGCAGGGGCAATTTAGTATTTTAGACAGGAGCAAACCTGGAGTGACGCAAATTGGAGAAAAAAGCAGGAATGCAGCAGCAAGAGGAGGAGCCAGGGTGGTGAAAAACTTGACTTGGTTTGTCTTTGTAGGAATGGGCTTCAACTGGTTCTTCCTCTGTTGGAGGGGCATCAGATATGTCTGCAATCTTATG
This sequence comes from Lathyrus oleraceus, assembly GCF_024323335.1. Classification (NCBI taxonomy): domain Eukaryota; kingdom Viridiplantae; phylum Streptophyta; class Magnoliopsida; order Fabales; family Fabaceae; genus Lathyrus; species Lathyrus oleraceus. Next base: position 52,488,002 of record NC_066581.1, on the reverse strand, counting down.
AATATCAAAATCAAAATCAAAAAGTTGAGTATTGAAAAATGTCCTACATGCATGGTTTTAAATTGCAGTTGTGGAAATTGTAGTTTTAATGTTGCTGAGACTTCAACATCCGCAATTATAGTTGTGGAGTGCAATTTAAAACTAAGATTTGTATGCACAAGTCTGTAAAAGTTTTAGTTGTAATTACATATACACATACCTATAACCCCACTCATTGTCATACCACGAGACCAGCTTCACAAAGGACTTACTAAGCCCAATCCCAGCCTTAGCATCAAAGATACTCGACCTGTTAATAAGAAATACATTTAAATTAAAACGCTTACTTGGCAAACAAACATATCCTAACACAACAGAAAAAACTGCGACTAATATCATAAAAGAGCGAGATAAATAAAGTTTAGTTTTAAGACAAATAAAAATCTGCTTTGAGCATATGTAAATGAAAATTCAAAATGTGCATAATACCAGATTTTAGCATGTATACTAGATAAAAGGCACAAGAGTCTGTCCTCTTAAAGATGCTGATAGTGATCTAAATTTGAAATACAACAACATTTACTTTACCTTGAATCACCAACAAAGTCATTAGAGACAACATCCTCATCTGTGTATCCAAGAATTCCCTTCAATTGTCCCTCTGAAGCGTGCCTTCATTTTTTTTCAGTAGCAAAGTAATAGAAAACCAACGAATGGTTAGTACAAAACAACTCGACATGAGAGAATATAAGCCGGGTCAGAAAAGTAAGAGACATACTTTATTGCTGCTTTAACATCTTCATAGGAGGCATTCTTTTGAAGCCGACAGGTTAAGTCCACAACAGAAACATTAGGAGTAGGAACACGAAAGGCCATTCCAGTGAGTTTTCCATTTAGCTCGGGAAGAACTTTTCCAACAGCCTGGAATTTCACAAAGTGCAAAACTAATTTAATAAATGTAATTGGTAAGCACAGAAACTCTTATGGCCATCCATCTCTTACCTTTGCAGCACCGGTAGAACTTGGAATTATATTTTGAGCTGCACCTCTTCCCCATCATTGATTTCCTGCTGCAAATCCTTCGGATCCTTTCCATCAACAGTGCATCCAACCGAGACACACGCATATTAGATAAGTAAATCCATAAACATTGTTTTTCATTAACACATATCCATGAAAAACAATGTTATTAATGGTGCATGGATCATTTATAAATTAACTAATCCATCCATAAATGTTATTACATCATAGCACCATGCTACATCCTATCCCATCACATGGTTACATGGTTACATGGTTTTGATCAAAAGATAAAAAAGGGTATCTCGCTTTGAATGACAGCCTTAACCTAATGATTCTTCCATGCTCCACCTATCCACTTGCCATGCCATGTTAAATTCCCTTTGGGCCTGCAAATAAACATCAAGCATTCATCGATACATCATAATAGTCCCACCTCAAGCAACAACCATATCATTCAACAATTGCAGCAAGCTCAACATTCCATTCATCAACAGTGCATCAACATAACCAAGCAAATTAGAAAACAACAGTGCAATATCAAGAATCATTTGGCAGTCATGGATAAAACAATAACAACAATAAATACATTTGTTCATAGAAGTAACAATCATAAAAGAGCTATCATTCAACATAAAAACACTAAACTAACAAGAACCCATCCAAAGTTAACTAACAGTTTGTAACAGAATATAGCAGGGCAACATCATAACGTAATTAACACTTAACAACTCATTTTCAAACTAACAGTATATGTATCTTCGTTCACATTTCACTTGAATTTGAATTTGAATTTGAATTTGGTGACTAACAAACCATTTCATTTCTAACTGAAAATGGAATTTCATTTGAATTCACGTATCATTTCGTAACAGATTCAAAGCCCTTTAAATTCATCTTCACACTTCACATTTAAGGGGGTTCACGTTTTTCCAGAAATACTCTCAACCTCTCTTATTTGTTTCCCTCTTAACCTCACACAAAAACACCTTCCCTCTCCAATTCATTCACGCGAAGATTCAATCCCTCACAGTTCTCTCCCAACTCATAGTTCTCTCTCAATCACTCTATCTCCTTCAAGCAGAGCCTCTCAATCCTCTCAAAGCAACAACAAGAGTTCATAGTAGAAGAAGAGATCATAGTGAAGAAGAATAAGGATATTAATTTAATCTTGAAGAGATGTTTTTGGTAGAAGTTACCTGAAGTAACATAGGAGTTTGAATATTCGAGCTTATTGTCAATCGCTTTGAAGAGACGTCAGAGCTACTCCGGCCAATAAGCTCTTTTGCATTTCTCCTTCAGTTCATCTTCAACCTGTGCCAAGATGTAGACCTTAGCCTTGGGAATTGAATCCCTAAATGAGTTGGCATCAACTTCCTTTCCCTTGCGTTTAATTTCTGGAAGATTGATTTAGGGTTCTTGTGACATTAGGCTCGATTTGGTTGATTGGTTAGGAATTAGATGAAATTGATGGTGAAGTCGGATAGAGGACTTTGGAACAAGACAAATGATATAGGTTTTATATTGTTTGGCTCTCCCGCCTCCGCCATAGGCAATTTCCGGTCTTTTTCGGGGAGAGACCGAGGGGACCGATCTTGGGAGCGAGGGAACTCGCCGCTCCGACTTCACCTCCGGTGACGCGGACGTAAACTTCGACGACTTGGGATGGGTCGAGCTTGGGAGGCATTGTGGAGAGGTTTTAGGGGAAATAGGGTTTCACACGGCGAAATGAAGAAGCAGCCGCAACTAAATGAAGAAATGAACAGATTTTTTTAATTGAAAGACTTTAAACAGCGCTTTCTCAAAAGCGCTGACTAAGGTCTATATTTAAAAGCGCTTTCTAAAAGCACTCTCTAAGGGGGGGTCTTAGACAACGCTTTCTAAAAGCGCTGTCTAAGACCCCCCCTTAGACAGCGCTTTCATTATTTTTTTAGAACATTTTCCGTGTTTTATTTTTATTTTAACCTTAGACAGCGCTTTCTTTTAAAAGCGCTGTCTAAGATGCGCTGTTAAAAAACCTTTTTGGCGTAGTGCATAGATTAAAGTAAGTCAAAATTAGGTCAAAACCAATAGGCATATATTAACAACACCAAACAAAGTTCATATATAATTCAAAACATTCATACAAGTCATGGTGATCAAGAAAAATTAAAGTATCAACCAAAGAAAGTCATTTGAAACCCTAAAACAATCCTAAAAAGGGTTTCAACTTTAGACAAGTATAAGTGTGTGAAAAATAAACAAACTCTGGAATTTCTTTTCACCATCATAAAATAGACAAAATTATGAACACATAGCAAAAAGAGTGGCTCAAAAAGGCTTAGGGATCATCAAGTTATGAGTCTTTGAAGTTATGAAAAATAACAAAAATAAATAGGCAAAAAAACAATGAATAAAAATGGGCCTTAACACACACACTCTAACCGCTGGGGCGGCGATACATCCATTAAGTTATTTACAAACATTAATATATATAATAAAACGATTCCAGAAACTGGAAAATTACACCAATTCATCATCTTCTTCCTCATGTTCTTGCATGTTTTTATTAATTTTTTCAGAACTTCAAACAATCATAACTCTCTCAATTTTCCATGAAATTAAAAACCGTAAGAACCTAAATTGCTCTATTTTTCGCAAGGAATCTAATGGTATCATTATCTCATCCTAAAAATCAATGTACAAAGCGTGCCAAGGAAAAAACCAGAACTGCACTTTTAATTTCCAAACAATAAAATCTTAATGCATGAGCATGGTATAATGAAAACAGTAGCAAACATACAACCAATACACTATGTACTACATTTTAACTTCAATAAATATTCAAGAATGATGCATGAACAAGAGTTTAAAGTGTAAGTGCACTTACCTATTGGAGAAAGTCCAATGCTTCTTCTTAGCTATTACAGAGATAAAAGAGAGATTCCACCAGCCTTGTTGGTCCTTGAGGATAGTGTTTGAACAATGAGAATGGCCAGAAACAATTTGTATTATCTCATACAAATGTTCTTGCAAAGTGAAGGAGTGAAATGGTGAATGATAAAGTAGATGTTACATAACTTATTCAAGTGATTAAACCAGTTCTAAATGATGTCTAGAGATGATTTGTGGTGTTTGTTTGGAAGATACATGTGGAGAATAAGTTTGGCTAGAGAACTTGCAAAAATAGTGTGTTTTTGCAAATTCTAATGGAATGGGAGTTTGATGAAGTGTTAAGGGGTTCTTGTTGTGTCATTTGAGGCTTAAGAGATCCCTCTATTTATAGGAAAAGAGTGAGGATTGGAACTGATTAGAAACAAAAGTTGTGAAGTTATGGTTTTGGTTGAGAATGAAAGTGAGGTTTGCATGAATAGTTGGATTTCAAGGAGTTTGTCATATCTCCCTAGCCTCTATAAGATTGCTTCTGATCTCTTAAGATTATTTGTGATCTTTAGGGACAGGTTTCAAGGGTGAAAGATTGAGTTGTTGGCATAAAGCTTGCTTTATCAAAGTAGTAATGTGACCTTTTGCAAATTCACCCATAAATGGTATAATGCAATGGACAAAACCTCAACTCCTTGTGCAATGCACTTAGGATTCATATAAACATCTGATTATGGAGAGATTTATACACAAGAGGACCTGCAATCAAGAGATCTTCACATTTGAAATGGTTTTCCTCCAAAAATTCAGCATGGACATGACTTGAAATTCAAGTTTGGAACCCCAACTTCCCATTTTCGAAACTCACAGCTCATGCATGGGAAAAAAATGTACTTGTACTTTTTAAAAAGCCCCAAACATGCTCTACAACTTTCATGTTTTGAGTTTATTTTGAATCAAAGTGGATCATAATGAAAACTGGCTGTAAAGTTTATCACTTTTTAGGGATCAATGCTGTCTTGAAAATTTTCTAAGTGTTTCAACTTGAGACACCAACTTTATGTCCTCATAACTCAAAATCCTTCCACTTTTATGGAATCAACCCTCTAGGACAAAGTTGAAGTATGGAACAAGAGCTTTCATTTGAGCTTTGTAGCAAAGAAAATGGCTGCTCGGATTGGAAGTTATGGTCTGAGAAAGTAATGCACTTGAACATGAAATTTGGGTACTTAGTGAAATTTTCAATGTTTTCAAGATTGCCCTTTTTGCAAGTAACCTCATTTATCTTGATTTTTCTTGATAAAATTCATCAATTAAGCATATACTCATGAAATTTAACTTGAGAAGTTCATATTTGATCATAAATCTCAAAAGTCAAAGGTTTGACTTTGTAGTGCATTGATTGTGTATCAGATGAATTTCAATTCTTGATCTTCAATGAATTCAAACTCTTGAGCAAATTGAACATCATGGATGGGCCCTAAGATGTACTTTAGTGTGTTTAGTGATGTCTCAAGGCTTGAGATCATGTCTTGATCAAAATTCTCAGATGAAATTGAATGTTGTTGAGAAACCCTAATTAGTGAACCAGATGAAAGTGAAGCTTGATGCACTTCTGATTAGGACACAATACTCTTATTTGTTGATGGAGAGAGATATATTGAGTGTATGAGAACTTGATTTATTGATGACCAATCCAAAACTTTGAATGGTCAATCCTTTGAGCTCTTTGAGGGAAACCTTAATTCACATATGAAACAAACCAGACATATCTTGATCTTGAGGTTAGTTATGCATGAATGATGGCTATGATGAAAATGATTATGAAATCTAGGGGTAAAATTTGGGGTGTGACAGTTGCCCCTATTTAAATAACTTTTCCAGATGGAATGAGTGATGATAATACTCATGAAATCAGGGTGAAAGGTATTTAAATATAGAAATAACCGGAAATTTTGCCCTTAGATGCAATGGCATGCTATGCTATGGACAAACAAACTCTCTTTTTGGTATATATTTTTTTTTGATCTGCTGGGGATATGATGCAAAAATGCAATGAATTCTAGCATGATGATTTACGATGAATGATGAATATGATATGTAAGAAATGATGGAGATAGAGTATAATGTCAGTGACCATGAGCAATAACTCACTAAGGATAACATGTATTGGGAAAAAATAAATTAGGGCATATTCAAAGCAGTTGATCACCAGATTCAGGCATGACCGGATGACACTAAGAATAACAAGAAATAAACAAACTGGAAATAAGTGACTGATCACCAGGTTCAGGCATGACCGGATGACACTAAAAGTAGCAAGCTGGAAGTATTCAAAGTGATTGATCAATAGGTTCAAGCATGACCGGTTGACACTAAAAATAGCAAACTGGAAGTATTCAAAGTGATTGATCAACAGGTTCAAGCATGACCGGTTGACACTAAAAATAGCAAACTAGAATTATTCAAAGTGATTGATCAACAGGTTCAAGCATGACCAGTTGACACTTAGAAATATCCTCATTGGAGTTTTCAAACAAGATAAAACATCCAATCCTCTGGAAATTCCCTACAATGAAGAGTTCAAACATGACCTTCGGGAACCATCAGGAAGAATACAAGGTAATTAAACTCTTCTGTATATGCCAAATCAGATTGGATTTTATACCGCAAGCAAAGGTATCACGACCATCTTCTAGCAGATTTAATGCCAGTAACAACTGGACTTTAACAATGATGTCAATAATAATTGGACTTTCAAAGTAGAATGCCAGTAACAACTGGACTTTAAGGGGAATATTGGGGTTAACCAATTGGACTTTCATAGGGGACACCAATAACTTACTGGAAAAAAAACATTGGTCATGTTCAAACTTCAAGGTACCAACAACAATTGGATTTTCAACTAGAGTGCTAATGATAGCTGGACTTTTGGAGTTTGAAGAACGACAACTAAGAACAAGGATTTAGATTAAATGTCAAATGCACATGATTGAGCATGATGTGAATGATCATGATATGCAAATGCTGACTCTGGAGAGGCAAAGAGTTTTGTGGAGACTTAATGGGGAATACATCCTCAACACCAGTAACTTAAATAAGTATCACAAGATGGACACTAGGGAGATCCTCAAACCTGAGAGTTGCACACAATCGAAGGATTTATCCAAGAGTGCTTGTCAGTTTAGACTTCAATGGGGATTTCTATATTGATAGTGTAAACATGCTTCTGCAACCTTGAGAATTATTTGGGATACAAAACATTTCCCTTTCAATGTTTCCATGTGTCAAAGAAAAATTATGTTCTTTAAAGTTTTTTCAAAATATTTTCTTTTCAAAACCTTTTCATTTTCAAAAATCATTATTAACAAATAACTTTTTGCATAACAAGGAAAGGTAAGAGAAGTACAAATGACAAAATTGAAAGGAAAAGTCTGTTTTTTTATTCAAGAATGGTAGCTTGCAAATGGCAAAAGCTCCATGGAGTATTACATTTCGAAGATGGAAATAGGGAACGGTGTACATTGAATCCAATAACCACTACTATCCCTAATGACTAAGATTTTCCCAAAACTTTGCTTCTGACGAGAGCAACTGGATTGATTCTTGACTTTGATTCTTTAAGTAATGGTAAACAATCTGATACAGTCAAATGCCTTTTGTCCCTAATTTTTGCCTGGACCGCCCTTTCGGGTTTTCAATCCACCGGGACGCTCTTTTTTGCCTAAGCCGCCCTTTCGGATTTTCAACTTAGCGAGCTTTCATTTTTTTTTTTTTACCCCTAACTTTTGCCTGGATCTCCTTCATAGGTTATGATCCACCGGGATACCCATTTTTTTCCTTAGTCGCCTTTTTAGGTTTTCGACTTAGCGGGTTTTATTTAGGCATAATATTTTTTGACCGCATCAGAGTTCACAGGGTGTGCAAGCTCTTCACCATCCATAGTTGTGAGAATCAAGGAACCTCCAGAGAATGCTTTCTTCACAACATATGGGCCTTCATAGCTGGGACTCCACTTTCCACGCATATCCTTGTGTACTGGCAAGGTCTTCTTGAGTACGAGATCTCCTTCTTTGAATTCATGAAGACGGACTTTTTTGTCAAACGCCCTCTTGATCCTCTTCTGGTACAACTGGCCATGGCACATAGCAGTCATTCTCTTCTCATCAATGAGGTTCAATTGGTCATATCTATTCTGGATCCATTCAGCTTCCTCTAGCTTGGTCTCCATTAAGACTCTCAAAGATGGTATCTCTACTTCAATTGGGAGAACTGCATCCATCCCATATACTAGAGAGAAAGGGGTTCCCCCTGTTGAAGTGCGAACTGAGGTTCTGTATCCATGCAAAGCAAAGGGTAACATTTCATGCCAATCTTTGTAAGTTTTCACCATCTTTCACAGGATTTTCTTGATATTCTTATTTGCGGCTTCAACAGCTCCATTCATCTTCGGACGATATGGAGAAGAGTTGTGATGTTCAATCTTGAAGGTCTCACACAACTCTTTCATTGTTTTGTTGTTCAAATTTGTCCCATTATCAGTGGTAATTCTGCTTGGAACTCCATAGCGACAGATAATCTGGTTCTTAATGAAACGGGCAACCACTTGTTTCGTCACGTTGGCGTATGACGTAGCTTCTACCCATTTGGTGAAGTAGTCAATTGCAACCAAGATGAAACGATGACCATTGGAAGCTTTAGGCTCAATTGCCCCAATCATGTCAATGCCCCACATTGAGAAAGGCCAAGGTGATGATAAAACATTCAGCATTGTCGGAGGCACGTGCACCTTGTCAGCATAGATTTGACATTTGTGACATTTTCTAGCATAGTTGAAACAATCAGACTCCATGGTCAACCAATAATAACCAGCTCTCAAGATCTTCCTAGACATGGCATGTCCATTGGCGTGAGTTCCAAATGATCCTTCATGAATCTCTTTGATCAACAGGTCTGCTTCGTGTCTGTCCATGCATCTGAGCAGAACCATGTCATAGTTTCTTTTATATAGCACCTCGTTGCTAAGGAAGAATTTGGATGCCAAACTCCTTAAAGTCTTCTTATCTAGGGTTGTTGCATTCACTGGGTATTCTTGATTTTGTAAGTAGTTCTTGATATCATAGAACCACGGTTTCTCGTCAATTTCTTCTTCAACCAATAGACAATAGGCTGGTGCAATTTTCCTCTCAATTGTGATAAGTGGCGCCTCATTGAGAAATCTGACTTGGAACATAGAGGCTAACATAGCCAAAGCATCTGCTATCTGATTTTCTGCTCTTGGAACATGATGGAAGGTGATTTCATCAAAGTACTTTATCAATTCCATAATGTGGGCACGATATGGCATTAACTTCTCATCACGAGTTTCCCATTCTCCTTTGACTTGGTAGATCACCAAGGCTGAGTCTCCATATACTTTAAGGATCTTGATTCGGGTGTCAATTGCAGCTTCAATACCCAAGATACATGCTTCATACTCTGAAATATTGTTGGTACATTCAAAACACAATCTTGATGTGAAAGGAGTATATCCACCATTGGGATTCATCAACACGGCTCCCACACCATGCCCCATGCAATTGGAGGAACCATCAAACATCATCTTCCAACAGGAACCTGGCTCGGGACCTTCATCTAGGCTTGGAGTTTCACAATCTTTCACCAACATAATGTCTTCATCTGGGAAATCAAACTTCAATGGCTCATAGTCTTCGACAGGATGATTAGCGAGGTAGTAAGACAAAACACTTCCTTTGATAGATTTCTGGGTTACGTACTGGATGTCGTATTCAGATAACAACATGTGCCAACGGGCAAGTCTTCCAGTCAAAGCAGGCTTCTCAAAGATATACTTTATTGGATCCATTTTGGAGATCAACAAAGTAGTGTGACAAATCATATACTGCCTAAGACGTCTGGCAGCCCATGCTAAAGCACAACAAGTTTTTTCTAAGAGTGAATATCTGCTTTCACAATCAGTAAACTTCTTGCTCAAGTAGTAAATGGCATGTTCTTTCTTTCTAGTTTCATCATGTTGACCTAGTACGCAACCCATGGATCCTTCGAGCACAGTTAAGTACATGAAGAGAGGCTTCCCTAGAATGGGTGGAATCAAGATAGGAGGTTCTTGCAGATAACCTTTAATCTTCTCAAAAGCTTGCTGACAATCAGAATTCCATTCAATTGCTTGATCCTTTCGGAGCAACTTAAATATAGGCTCACATGTAGCAGTCATGTTGGAAATAAATCTGGAAATGTAGTTCAATCTTCCAAGAAAACCTCTAACTTGCTTTTCAGTTTGTGGAGCTGGCATGTCTTGTATCGCTCTGACCTTATCTGGATCTACTTCAATTCCTCATTGACTAACAATGAAACCAAGTAACTTCCCTGATCTGACCCCAAATGTACACTTAGCTGGATTCAGACGCAATCTAAATTTTCTGAGGCGCTCAAATAGTTTCAACAAATGGTCCAAATGATCCTCCTCACTCTATGATTTGGCAATCATATCGTCCACATAGACCTCAATCTCCCTATGCATCATGTCATGAAAGAGGGTGACCATCGCCCTTTGATAGGTTGCCCCTGCGTTCTTGAGACCAAAAGGCATAACTTTGTAGCAGTAAGTTCCCCATGGTGTGATGAAGGTGGTCTTTTCCATGTCATCGGGATCCATCTTGATCTGATTATAGCCTGAAAACCCATCCATGAAGGAGAAAACAGCAAACCTAGCAGTGTTATCAACCAAGGTGTCAATATGTGGGAGAGGGAAATCGTCCTTCGGACTAGCTTTATTCAAATCCCTATAGTCCACGCACATTCTGACCTTGCCATCCTTTTTAGGTACTGGCACAATGTTAGCTACCCATTGAGGGTACTTTGCAACTACAAGAAAGCCAGCATCAAACTGTCTTTTGACCTCTTCTCGAATCTTCAAAGCCATGTCTGGTCTTGTTCTTCGGAGTTTTTGTTTTACTGGTGGATAATCTGGTCGGAGTGGTAATTTGTGAACAACAATGCCTTTGTCTAAACCGGGCATATCTTGATACGACCATGCAAACACATCCACATATTCTTGTAAAAGCTTGACCAATCTTTCTTTGATGTCTGCCCCAAGTGTTGTACCAATCTTGACCTCTTTCCTTACTTCCTCGGTGCCAAGGTTGATTGTCTCTACCTGCTCTTGATGTGGTTGGATATCTGTGTACTCGTACTTAACCAATCTTGCCAGTTCGTCAGGAACATCACAATCTTCCTCACCCTCTTCTTCAGCTTGGTAGATTGGTGAATCAAAGTTAAGAGGGAAAGTAGAGTCATTGGATTCAACATGGTTTTCTTTTATTCTGCATGTTTAAATGATTTGTTTTTATTAAAAGTAAAAAAAACAAAGGAATGCAAGAGGAAAATGATTTTTATTTTAATGGTTTTGAAAGATTGCCATTTTTCTTTAAAAGTGAAAGAGAAAAAGAAGTAAATGAACAAACAGGAATTTAACAAAACGCCTTCATTGATATAAATCTTGGAAATGCAAAGGTGACCCTACAAAATAGTCCAATAGCTTTGGGCATAACTATGGAATTTTGAAAACACCAAAGAAAAACAACAAATTACTTTGACAAAGGAAACATCTTTGGGATTTCAATCGCCTTCCAATTGTTCAAAGCCACATCAGATTGGTACACCAGGTTGCTCAAATCTTCATCTTCAAGATATTCATCAATAGCATTGACTTGATATCCAGTGCTGACAAACACTTCTTGGATAGTCTTCAGACGTCCTTCGGTGGAGGTTGATGCTTCCTTCTTGACATTGGTTGGTTTGTAACCCAACCCATAACGGTCTAGCTTTAGTTTGACATCAATAACATCTCCCCAACCTTCGGGACTTCCTTCCTCGATGGTTGATATTGCTTTCTTCCATGATGCAAAAGATGGAATATCCTTCTCCTTTGATTCTTCGACTTCCATAAGGACATCGTTGGCTATTTCAAGAGCTTGGAAAGAAGTTTCCAAAGCATCCTCATCAGCCTCAATGTAACTGAACGAAGAGAGGTGGCTTACCATAAGATCTTCCTCACCTGACACAATCACCAGCTTATCACCAATAACAAATTTCATTTTTTGGTGCAAGGTGGAAGTCACGGCCCCAGCGGCATGAATCCACGGTCTTCCAAGCAAACAACTATAATTTGGGTTGATGTCCATAACCTGAAAAGTAATTTCAAATACATGTGGACCAATTAATATTGGCAGCTCCACCTCCCCTATGATGGTCCTCCTCGATCCATCAAATGCCTTGACAATCAATGCGCTTGGCCTCTTCTCAGTCCCTTGATATGCCAACTTAGCCAGTGTCCTCTTAGGTAAAACATTCAGAGAGGAGCCAGTGTCCACAAGGACTCTTGCTAGGGTATCTTCTTGGCATTTCACAGATATGTGCAAAGCACGGTTATGGTCTTGGCCATCCTTCGTCAAATCTTCTCTACTGAAGCTGAGATGGTTGCATGCTGTAATGTTGGCAATGACCCCATCAAATTGATCAATAGTAATGTCGTGAGTGACATGAGCCTGAGCTAACAATTTCTGCAAGGCACTCCTATGAGTTGGAGAACTCATGAGAAGAGACAAAATGGATATCTTTGAAGGAGTTTGATGCAGCTGATCAATAATCTTGTAATCACTCTTCTTAATAATCCTCAGAAATTCAGCGTCTTCATCAGTTGTGATAACCTCTTTGCCTTTGTCGGTAACAGTAGTGGTGGTTTCTTTTGGTGGATTTGGTGGAGCCAAGTTGAACTGAGGGGTATAAATGCGACCACTGCGGGTCATTCTACTTCCCACTGCTATATCAGTGCTTGCAATATTCAGACCTTCTTTATGACCTACTTTGTCAGACCTTTGGTTAACCACAGATGTATCATACTTCCAAGGAACTGCTTTAGTATTCTCAAAAGGAAAAGAGCTAGGCCTTTGGACAACCACTGGATTAGGCATATTGAAGATTGGTTCAACTGATTCTGGAATGTTGAAAATTGGCTGAACAACAGTAGAATCTAGAACGTTGAAGATTGGCTCTGGAATGTTGAAGATTGGTGTTGTAGTACTTAACTCAGGTAGATTGAAGATGGGTTCAATCACTGCTACCTCATTCTTTTTCATACGACTGCTTACTTGCAACACACCTTGGTTAATCAATTCTTGAATATCCTTTCGGATCATTTGACATCCTTTAGGACCAATAGTACATTCTTCACAACTCTTATGGCAATTTTTCAATAAACCTGCCTCCACTAACTTTGCATGAAAATCTCTGAGCGGAGTCTTGATTTTGGTTGCATCAAGAATCAGACCTTCATCAGGCTCATCATCAATAGCATTTACAGACCCATGGGCAGGCAGAGGATTGTTTTTGACATTTGGACTGGTATCCCCAAATGAAAGAATCTTTTTCTCAATCAATTCCCTCACAATATGTTTTAAGGCATAACAACCTTCCAAATCATGCCTAGGGGCACCTTCATGGAACAGACAATGTGCATTCGGATTGTAATATGGTGGGAGAGGATCTGGTGGAGGTCCCAAAGGTCTCGGAGCAACTAACCCTTTCTTCAACAATGACGGATATAATTCAGTGTAAGACAGAGGAATCTGAGGAATCAGAGGTTTTCCACCTTGTCTTCTATTTTGGAATGGAGCATTTTGGTGCGGAGCTGGAGTCCTTTGTTGATAAGCTGGAGCGTTGGGCGCTTGTTGATAAGTTGGAACATTGGGTGTTGTTTGAAAGATCGGAACTGCTTGAGCCGACTGATGCATTGGGACTTGCTGATTGAAAGTTGGTGTAATAGCTGCTACATACGGCTGTTGAGAAAATTGTGGTTGTTGAACATAATGTTGTTGAGCAAAATATTGTTACTTTTTCCAAGGCTGATTCTTTCTTCTACTACCCATCACTGCATTTGTTTCTCCTTCCTTTTTCTTATGGAAACTACTAGAGAATTTCTTGGTATTGTTGTTATTGTTGGAATTACTAGCTGAAATAATCATCTTGCCATTTTTTAAGCCAAGTTCCACTTTGATACCCACGACCACCAAGTCAGAAAAACTTGCAGTCACGCTTCCCACCATCCTTTCAAAAAATTCTGGTCGCACTGTGTCGACGAACCAATCTGCCAATTCTTTTTCTGTTAATGGAGGTTCCACTTGAGATGCAGTCTCTCTCCACCTTTGTGCATATTCTTTAAAGGATTCAGAATCCTTTTGGGACATGCTCAACAATTGCCTTCTATCGGGAGCTAGATCCATGTTGTACTTGTATTGTTTGATGAAAGCATCAGACAAATCTTGGAAACAACGAATGCGAGTCTGATCAAGGGTCAAGTACCATTTGGAAGAGGCGCCTTTCAAATTGTCTTGGAAACAGTGGATCATGAGTTTGTCATTGTCCACGTGAGCTGCCATCTTTCTATAATACATGATGAGGTGACTTTTGGGACAAGTAGCTCCTTCGTATTGATCAAGGTTGGGTATCTTGAATTTTGCGGGGATCACTAATCCAGATACAAGACACATTTCTCTGGCAGCAGCACCAAAGATCTGATCACCTTCCATTGCTCTCAGCCTTTTCTCAATGGTTTCAACATTTTCTCTCAGCTTTTGATGTCTTTCATCACCTTCTTCAGACATATCAGGTATATCATACACTTGTTGATGATCATCGAAGTACGGTTGAACTCGAGTGTGCATGGCAGTGGGTGCAAAAGTAGGAATCACTTGATTAACTTCAGTAGTTAATGGAACTGTGTGTTGAGTGGACTGTCCTTGAGGAGGAGGCACAAAACCATAAGGAAGACCAAAGGGAGGCCAAGTTGCTGGAGTAGTAACTGTTGGCTGAGGAGTAATCACCGGATTGACGATCTCAGAAACAATTGCGGGTTGAGTATCCATCTTTACACGTATTACTTGCAACATCTCCATGATTTGACCTATATTCCCACGTAGATCTGTAAGCTCTTCATTCACTCTTTCCATCTCTTGCTCTTGCTCGGCCATTCTACGTCGGGCTTGAGCTCTGGTGTTGTACTGGTGTGAGGGTCTCAGTATGGAAACTATTGGAGAAGAAATGACGGAAATGAGTTTTTATTTTGATAAAAAATGCAAGTGTGATGACATGTGCATGAATGCAATGAATTTTTTTTTTTTTTTTTTTTTTTAAGTTTCAAGGAACTTAAGAGATAATTGCAAACATCAAAAGGCAAATAACAATGACCAAAAGAAACTCATTTCATTAATCAAAGGGAGTTACAAAATTTGAGTACACTTTCAAAAGTTCTAAACAAAGCTAAATAAAAGCTAGGTAAAGTCCTAAGGAGATTCCCCTAGTAGCCTCAAGTTGAGCTTCTTAATTTGTTCTTCCATCTCAGCCTTCTCGAGCACAAGCTTATCCACGATCAACTTCCAAGGAGTATTTGACTGAACGCCATAGGAAAATAAATCCTCTTGCACCTTCCTCTTCTTGTTGGAGAGCTCTTCTTCATTCTTCATCTTCAACTGCCTTTGAAGCTCTTCATCCTCATTTTTGATGATTTGATACTTGTTCTTCCAAGCGTCCCTTTCTCGATGCGCTTTGGTCAAAGCAATCTTCAACTTCTCTGCATCAGTCATGAAGATATAGGTAGGTTTTTTGTCAGCTAAAGGCAAAGGCTCTTGGCGAGGATAAGGCATTTTCAAGTTGATGGCCCTATCTTGCACCCATTTAAGATAAGGTTCTAAGGAGACACAATTTGTCTTCCCTAAGACTTTCTTTTCTAACTTATGAACATGGCGTCAAGCATGCACAATCTTCTCTTTGAGCGCTTTGCAATCTTCACATTCCTTAAAGAACAAACCCTCCAAGTGAATATTCTTTGGCTTATCTCTCATTGGATAACCAAGTTGACGCCGAGCTAGGATTGGGTTGTAACTGATGCCCCCTTTTGTACCAAGGAGAGGTACATTAGAAAATTCTCCACAACTATCAATGATACTAACTCCATCATAGTCACGACTATACCAAACAATATCTGAATGTGTGAGAGACATAATCTTCTGTGACCATAAAAGACCATCCTTAAGATCCCAAAAATCATGAGACCTAGGCAAGTGAGAAATAAACCACTTGTACAACATAGGCACACAACATGTAATCATTCCTCCACTATAAGAATTCCTCATATGAACAGAATGATATGCATCAGCAAGCAAAGTAGGAACTGGATTTCCTATTAAGAAGATCTTGATGGCATCCATGGCAACAAAGTCATCAAAACTAGGAAATAGGAACAATCCATAGATAAGTGATCGCTCGACTGTGTGAGTCGAGAATGGGATACAAACTGCAAGTGCACAGTTCTATCGCGTAGTTTTAAAAGATATCGATCCCACAGGGACTTATGAATCGATGTACCGTTATCTAAGGTTACTACGTAAATCTAAGGTGAAAATGTTTGATTGTTTGGGGAAAGGAGCTAAGAGCTAAACTAAGATCTAGATTAAATATTAATAAAACGGATATCGGTATGTAGTTCGTCAAAACTAGGGAATCAATTCCTTGTCGGTCTCTCGGTTTTAAAATAAATCGTTTCGATTAACTTTATTGGTTAAAGGTTTTATCTCAAACTCTCGCTCTGTTGAAGAAACCATGATCTTATATTAATGTAGCTGTCACTTATAATTAAGTCAAAAATCATATTTTGAAAACAATAAAGTTGCAGAAACTCTTTTTAAGAAAATACTGACCGTTTTAAAACACCCTTATCTCAAACTCTCGCTCTGTTGACTTAGGTTATACAATTAAATCCAAATGCTTAACTCTCGTCCTCACATTCGATCTTTAAAAAATACTTTTTGGAAAAAAGTCAGAATTTAATTAATTCTAAAACTTGCTCTCGCCCTGAGATAGACTTAATGACTAACCTACACTGTCCAGTTAAACCTCAAACTCTCGCTCTGTTGGTTTCAACTTCTTTATGCCTTTTACTTTTGTAAAAAATCTTGTTATTAAACCTGTAAGTTAAGACCATAAAAAGATTGATTCTGATTTTAAGTTTGAATAGACCGACTTAGTCTTGACCCCTTATTCTGCTTACTTTACATACCGATACCTAGGCAAATTAGCCAGACATGCTAACTAAATAATAATTATTATCATGCATACACAGACTCATTTCAGGCAGGCAATGTAAATAAACAGTAGAATAAAACATTAAAAATTAAATAACTATTAAAGAACCTGAATGCGTAATACAATGGTCTTTGAACACTCCTCCACAAGCCGGTAGGATTTGTTCTTCGATTCTTCAATTAAACAGTAAATTAAATCAAGGAAATAAAAAAAACTCGAATATAACGTAAGGTTAAATCCGGTATAAAGTTGCACAGTAGTTTCCGGTGTAGAAACTACTACGCGAAAAATATCTAAAAGCTAAGAACGGGGGAAAATAAATTGCAAGGGAAAAAGAAAATAAAGCTTGCAAAATAAAATAAATAAAGTGAACGATGCTGGAAAGGAAGAAAAATAGGCAAAGGCGTGAAAAATAAATTTGGCAGAGCTTCCGCAAAACTGAGCGTGCAAAAACTGTGTGTCTGGAAGTTCCCAATTTGCTGCTATTTATAAGCTGCTGGTGTAACCACTTTTCAAGGGTTTCCGCGTGCATGGTAGTAGGCTTCCGAGGGTTAAGCGTGCGTGGAAGTGGGCTTCAACGTGGTCAGTTGAGTTCCTTGCGCCAAAAATATAGAGGACTGGTGTGACGTTCGTCACACCATGTGTGACGTCCGTCACAAGGTTACTTCGCGTGACGCTCGTCACGCGTCCTGTGACGTCCGTCACAGGCACAGCATTGGTGACTTGTGCGCTTTGGGCTGGGCTTTGGCCTTTGGTTCCTTTTCTCTCCTTTTTGTTGCTTTTTACACCTCCTTTTCTTCCCTTTTTCACTTTTGCTTCAAAATGGGTACCTGATGTAAATAGAAAAGAAATACTGCATAATATCTGATGAAATGGGATAAATTAGCGTAAATGATAAAATAATTTAATTGAATTAAGTCTTAAAGAGCGATATAATTTCGTGTTATCAAACTCCCCCATACTTAAATCTTTGCTTGTCCTCAAGCAAAATTCAGTATAGAACTTGTTAAAAGTTTTAGCCGGATGAAATTTTAAAGCACACATCAATTCGTACTAGGTTGCCAATGGATTTTGTTTAGGAGGACTTGAGTTTAATCTTGACATCAACAACTACCGTTACAACCTCAGATAACCCTACCTTATGCCAATCAGTTCAAGTACCCTATGATAGCTATCCTGGTTCCTTTAGTCTTATTTTGCCCGTTTTCATTCTAGTGAAATCACATTAAGCCCTTTATCCTTTCGCGCACATAGTGGAGTAACCGGTTAGTGACTATGATCCGCTTTTAGCTAGAAGTTCTGGTACATAAGTCGGATAACTTCATTATTCAGTCCATTGCAAATTGCGGGGGATCGAACCGTAGTCCGCCCTACCAAGTTCAGTACCAGATTCCTACTGAACCAATTCATAATGGATCTTTCGTATTGTGCTTTTGCATGATCTGCAACCTTTAGATTAAATGATCCGGTAAGGATCACCTAATTTAATTAGTGCATTTCTTGATATATTTATGTGTCTCAGGTTACTTTGGGGATCATTCACTTATATTCATCGGCTCTCCACGTAGTTTGCTATTAAGATGGTGCTGACTTCTGTATAAACTACTTGGGGTTACCATAGAACTAAAAGTTCAAGGAATCGGTATAATAGGTACTTATCCTGATCTAACATATCGAGGTTCTCAGAGCGTTGTTATGGTAATGATTTTGTTTTGATTTCACTCAAATTTTATAAAGTGAGCAACCTTTATACTTATTGGGTGTGTTAAAATTTTTGTTATGGCTCAAGAAAGTTGAGGGAAATAGATAATAGAAACTTTTTCACCTTAAGGACTTAACTTAAAAAAAATATTTTGTTTTTATAAGGAAATAACAATGAAAAGGGAGAGTACAAACTTGAAACAAAAATGAGAATGGAAAGAATAATTTCCCCCCCATACTTGAACTAAACATTGTCCTCGATGTTTTAAGGGAAAGAAATACAAAATGGAGATGAAAAGAAAAAAAATATAACTAAGGCTGCCTGCCACCTCTGGTTCTTGGTCCTGGTGATCTTTGACGTATGTCTAAGCTGTTGAATCTGCTAAACAACTCAGTAAACCGCTGGTCGGTTATGGCATTCCGAGCATCCTGTTGCTGTTGCATTTGACGCATCATCTGCATCATATCTGCATTCTGTGCCTGCATTCCGTCGATAGCATCCATAATGTCATCGTTGGTCGCAGGCCTTCGTCGTCGACGACGTTGGGAGGATGGGCCGGCTGCATTACTGGAAGGGTTGAGCGGGACTGACTGTTGTGTTGGCGGATGATCACCTTGTTCCATTTCTTCAAACTCATCTGTTTGCTGGTTTGTTTGTGAAGGCTCGGTGGTTTCAGGAGCGCTGAGATCATAAAGGTGGCGGTTCGGGTTTGTGACATCGGTTAGGGTGGTATTGGGTAGCACAACACTTGGGACAGCTTGGTTGTTCACCATAAGATAGTATCCTCCGCCTACTCTGTTTTTAATCAGGCGGCTGGAGCGACAATAGCTGATATCCATAGACAGGGGTGGTAGGGATTCTAAAGTTTGGAGTTTATCCCCTAGGTTCAGGCCAAGTGCTATGGAGGTTATTAGTCCACCAATTATGAATGGTTGCCGGCCTCTAGCACATAAGGTGCGGATATGATGAAGGAGAAAAGAGGCGGCGTTTACCGTAGTATCCGTTTCGAAAACGCACTGGAGGAAAAAGAGTTCTTTTGAGTTGACCTTACTGTTGTTTGGTCTTCCAAAGAGTGTGTTTTGCAGGATACGGAGAAAATAACGGATGGTGGGGTTATGGATGTGGGAGAGAAGGAGTTCTTCCCAGTTGTAGGTATTTATACCGGAAATTTTCTTAAAAAGGTCGAAAACTAGAACTGTGTTCCAGTTTGAGGTTGGGGGAATTCTGGCATGGAGCAGACCTTCTGTGGGAAATTGTAGCATGGCACTCAATTGGCGTTGGGTTAGAGAGTACTCGGTGTTAAACATACGGAAGGTTGCTGTACCGGTTAGAGATTCACCTTCACCGGCGGGAGTGGTGTAGTCGTAAGAACTTAGGAATTCTAAGGTTAGGGAAGGATAGGTGGGTTGGTTATGGGTGCAGAGGAAGGTTAAATCGGCTCTACGGAGCATCCACTCGATACCTTGGAGTAAGCCCAATTGTTGTAAACAAGTTAAATCGGGGTACCTGGTGGGAGCGACGCCTCGCTGTTGGAAGCGCTCGAATTGCTCTTGCTGATAGTTGTCATCTTCGGATCGGAAGATGATATTTCCAAAATTTTGATTTCCCGCCATTGTGATGAATTTTTGAATGAGTGATTTGGAAAGGAAAAGAATTGTATATTTGATATGAGAGAATTGTTTGTGGTGAAAGAAGGAGGTTTGGAGGGTATTTATAGGAGAAAATGTGGGAGGTGAAAAGAAAGAGTGGTTGAAAAGTAATTAATTGTGGTAGATAGAAAATGAATGGGGAATGTAAAAAGGTAAGGGTGTAACGTTCGTCTCCAACGGCTCCCTAACGTTCACATGTCTGAGGGGCGTTACGCTCGTCACAAAGCTGTGACGCTCGTAACAAGAGTGTTGCGTGCCGTTCGTTATGGGTGGTGTGACGCTCGTCACACTTCCTTTTTGGGAAGGCTTAGTAGCGCTTCACAGAATCACTTTGGTAGCGTAATTTAATATTTTATTCTGCTTATGAACGTTTTAGTCTGTAGCTTAATTTAGTATGCATGCTTAATTGCTTTGTATAATAATAATAATAAGTAATAACAGTAGAGCATAATAGCCATTGCATAATCAAATTAACTAAAACAGCTTCAACAAAAAGGATCATAATGTATTACAGGAAGGGAAAATAATAAAATGAAATAGAAATAAACATGAATTCAAATAGCATTAATGAAAAATTCTAGCCTAAAACTAAATAACTTAGAAAGAAAAATAACTAAATTCCATCTATCTTCGGATCTCTGGCCGGAGGAGCAAAAGAGTTAACATGATGCCGTAACATACGTAACTGACTTGCCGTGCTGCTCATGTGTTCTAGGACTGCAAGTCTCAAGCTGTGGAAATCTTCCCTGAGGGCGTTTTGTTCTGACATCAAAGCTTCAATGACGGTTTTAATATCTGTTCCTGGCATATGATGTCGGAGATCAGGCATGGCTGATTCTTCGGTCAGGACAGGCCGAGGAGGAGGATCAATATCATGGTAGCCGGATGGAGTCTGAGGGTCAGATTCAGCAAGAGAGATATGGTCAACATAATGCTCGTAGTCATCACAAATCTCATAATCCTGGATGGATTCAGTGGATCCAGCAGGAGTTGGGGTTTCATTCAGGTTATAGAGCCAGTTCTTTTGGTTATGAACACTAGTCCTAGGATCGGGCAGGGTGAATAGGCAGAGAACCTGGTTATCAATAACAAGCTCGAACTCATCATACCCTATGTTTGCTATAAACATAGTGTTGAAGAGGAAAGGTATACTCATAGTGGTAATGCCACAAAAAGGGTTCAGGTCAAGCATAGGCTGACGTAGTCCAATAGCATTACCTATCATAGTTATCAGGCCGCCTATTCTAATGGGTGCTCTCTCATCCTGGATAAGGTGGTCCAAATTAGCTAACATAAAAGTAGCACCGTTTACTGGACGGTTCTGGGAAGCACAAAATATGATGAAGAGTTCATCACGTGAAACTGAAGTACTATTTGGCTTCTTCCCAATAAAGTGTGGGTCAGGATCTTATGGAAATAGCGAAAAGCCGGGTTATGTATGTTTCCAGAGAGAAACTCATGTTCTTCGGGCTCATCATTTCCAGTCAGCTTACCCCAAAAGTGTTCCAGCTCTCTATACTCAAAAAGTTCTTCCTGGCTTATAGTGAATGTATCAAAGGAGGTAGGAAAACCCAAAAGGTTGGTGAAGTCTCTAATATTAAATTGGTATTCCATATTGAACATTCTGAACTGGATAAAGCCTCTGGTAATTCCTTTTCCATGGCTAGGTAGATAGATTAATGAACTAAGGAATTCTAATGTGAGTCTCCGGTAGGTGGTGAAAGGTCTCAGGGTAGGGGAGGTCTCCCATCCTATCTGATTCAGCAAAAACAGGACACTCTGTCTCAGTCCAAGGGCAGTCATAGCCCAATCATCAGCATATAAACTAGGTAGCATTTCTCTAGTGGCTAGTTCTTCAAACCTTCGTTTCTGAGCCATTCCTCTGAACTTGATACCCATACGGTCAAAATGTCCCATCTGGTTAGTGTTAACTAGAGAAAAGAAAACATGAGTTTAAGTCAGGATTTGGCCAAATGCCGAAAGAAGAAAAGAATTATTATTATTATATATAGATATATATATATATATATATATATTTTTTTTCTTTTTGAATAAATCAATAATGAATACTAAATAGAAATTAAAAGAATAATTAAGAGAGAAATAGAGAAATGATAATAATAATAGAATAATAAAATAACAGATTAATTTGTGGGTTGTCTCCCACTAAGCGCTTTGTTTAAATGTCGCAAGCTCGACAAAGAAACTGTTAAATATTGTCTACGAGTCCTGGGGGCGTTTCGTCTAAGTGTAGAATTTGCGAATCCTCGTTGGTTTCCGCATAGTGATAGTGTTTCAGACGTTGCCCGTTTACGGTGAACGGTTCTGTAGATTGTCCTTTAATTTCTACCGCTCCACTGGGAAAGATTTTAGTGATATGGAAAGGTCCTGACCATCTGGATCGTAGTTTTCCCGGGAATAATTTTAGTCTGGAGTTAAATAAGAGTACTGCGTCGCCTTGCTTGAAGATTTTCCTTGATATACGCTTATCATGCCATTGTTTTGTTCTTTCTTTATAGATTTTGGCATTTTCATAGGCGTCTCTTCTGAGTTCCTCTAATTCGTTTATGTCAAGGATTCTCTTTTCACCGGCGGCTTTATAATTCAAATTTAAATTTCTAATAGCCCAATAGGCTTTATGTTCTAATTCTACCGGGAGGTGACAGGATTTTCCATAAATGAGCTTAAATGGGGTCGTCCCTATGGGAGTTTTATAAGCAGTTCGGTATGCCCATAAAGCTTCTGGTAATTTCAATGACCAATCTTTCCTTGAAGTGGCGACCGTTTTTTCTAGTATTTGCTTGATTTCTCTGTTAGATACTTCCACTTGTCCACTGGTTTGAGGGTGGTAAGGTGTTGCTATCCTATGTCTCACTCCATATTTAAGTAGTAGTTTTTCGAGTACCTTGGATATAAAGTGCGATCCACCATCACTGACTACTATCCTTGGGATGCCAAATCTCGGAAATATTATATTTTTAAAGAGTCTAGTTACTACTCGGGTGTCATTAGTTGGAGAAGCTATAGCTTCGATCCACTTTGATACGTAGTCAACCGCCACGAGTATGTATTTGTTACCGAAAGAGGATGGAAATGGTCCCATGAAGTCTATTCCCCATACGTCAAAAATCTCTACTTCCAAAATACCTTTTTGTGGCATCTCGTCACGTCTAGATATGTTTCCCGTGCGTTGACATCTGTCACACTCCTTAATAGCCGCATGTACGTCCTTCCATATAGTTGGCCAATAAAAGCCAGCTTGTAGGATTTTAGAGCAGGTCTTGGATGTACTTGTGTGTCCACCATAAGGCGCGGAGTGACAGTGTTGGATTATATTTTCTACCTCTTCTTCGGGTACACATCGACGGAAAATACCATCGGGACCTCTTTTGAAAAGTAAGGGATCATCCCAGTAATAGTGTTTTATGTCGTGGAAGAATCTTTTCTTCTGCTGGTAAGATAAAGTAGGTGGAACTATTCCGGCAGCTAAATAATTAACTAGATCAGCGTACCATGGTATGACAGATATAGCTAAGGTGGTTTCTACTTGCATGTCGGAGTTGTTCTCTTCCAAAGTAGCTATGAGTTTGTCATACGAGAAATCATCATTAATGGATGTTCTTTCTGGTTCAAGGTTCTCAAGTCTAGAGAGGTGGTCTGCTACTACGTTCTCAGTTCCTTTCTTGTCCTTAATTTCTAAGTCGAATTCTTGTAGTAACAAGATCCATCTTAGGAGTCTAGGTTTAGCATCCTTTTTGTTAGAAGGTACCTGATAGCAGCGTGATCGGTGTAAACTATTATTTTGGCTCCTACCAAGTAAGAACGAAATTTATCTAGCGCAAATACTACTGCTAGGAGTTCTTTCTCGGTTGTGGCATAATTCATCTGTGCTTCATCCAGGGTTCTGCTAGCGTAATATATAACATGGAGCTTTTTATCCTTTCTTTGTCCTAAAACAGCACCTACAGCATAATCACTGGCATCGCACATTATTTCGAATGGTTCATTCCAGTCTGGTGTCTGCATAATGGGTGCGGAGATCAATGCTTGTTTAAGAGTTTGAAATGCTTTTAAACAGTTATCGTCGAATATGAATTCAGCATCTTTCATTAATAGTCCGGTTAAGGGTTTAGTTATCTTAGAGAAGTCTTTGATGAATCGTCGGTAGAAACCGGCGTGTCCTAAAAAGCTTCGTACTTCTCTCACGGTTCTTGGGGGTTGAAGATTTTCGATTACCTCTATTTTGGCTTTGTCTACTTCAATTCCTCTGTTCGAGATGATGTGTCCTAAAACAATTCCTTCTTGTACCATAAAGTGGCACTTTTCCCAATTAAGTACTAAGTTTACTTTTACACATCGTTCAAGAACTCTTTCCAGGTTTTCAAGGCATTCTTCGAAACTTTGTCCGTATACAGAAAAGTCATCCATGAATACTTCCATGATGTTTTCGAGAAAGTCGGCGAAAATTGCCATCATGCATCTTTGAAAAGTTGCAGGGGCATTACACAGACCAAACGGCATTCGTCTATACGCGAAGGTACCAAAAGGGCATGTGAATGTTGTCTTTTCTTGGTCATCAGGGTGAATTGGTATTTGAAAGAAGCCTGAATAACCGTCTAAATAACAGAAATGCGAATGTTTAGCTAATCGTTCTAACATTTGGTCAATGAATGGTAAAGGGAAATGATCTTTTCGGGTTGCTTTGTTTAGTTTCCTATAGTCAATGCACATTCTCCATCCCGATTCGATTCGTTTAGTTATAGTTTCTCCTTTTTCGTTTTCAATAACGGTTATGCCTCCTTTCTTTGGTACAACGTGTACAGGACTGACCCATTTGCTATCAGATATAGGATATATAATACCTGCTTCTAATAACTTGGTTATTTCTTTCTTTACTACCTCACTTAGGATCGGATTTAGTCTTCTCTGGTGTTCCCTAGAGGTTTTACCGTCTTCTTCTAACATGATGCGATGCATACAAATAGAAGGGCTTATTCCTTTAAGATCGGTTATGTGGTATCCTAGTGCGGTTGGATATTTTCTTAAGATATGTAGGAGTTTTTCTGTTTCGAGTCTTCCTAGATCTGCATTAACTATCACAGGTCGTTCAAGTTCTAAGTCTAGGAATTCATATCTCAGATTTTTGGGAAGTGTTTTCAAATCAGGGGTTGGTTTGTTAAGACACTGCGTAGGATCTGGTGTTATTGCTAAGCATTGTTTAGATTTGTCTTCTAAAAGATAGTCTGATGATTTGTCTTCTCCTGACTCTGCTTCTTTTATGCATTCATCGATGATATCCATGAAGTAACATGTATCTTCTATTGCAGGTGCTTTCAAGAATTGGGAAAGAATGAATTCAATTTTCTCTTCACCTACTTCGAAGGTGAGTCTTCCTCGTTTTACGTCTATGATTGCACCGGCAGTTGCTAAGAATGGTCTTCCTAGTATAATAGGTGTAGTATCATCTTCTCTAATGTCCATAATTGTGAAGTCAGTGGGAATGTAAAACTGACCTATGCGTACGGGAACGTTTTCAAGGATTCCTACAGGATATTTGATGGAACGATCCGCTAGTTGTACAGACATCTTGGTCGGTCTTAATTCTCCCATTTCCAGTCTCTTACATATGGATAGAGGCATAACGCTAATTCCGGCTCCTAAATCGCATAAGGCTTTGTCGATGACAAATTTTCCTATGTGACAGGGTATAGAGAAGCTACCTGGATCCTTGAGTTTAGGAGGCATGTTTTGGATTATAGCGCTACATTCGGCAGGGAGTGTAACGGTTTCACTATCCTCAAGTTTCCTTTTATTAGAAAGAATTTCTTTTAAGAATTTAGCATATGAGGGCATCTGCGTAATAGCTTCGGTAAATGGAATTGTAACGTTTAATTGTTTAAGGAGATCAACAAATTTTCTAAATTGACTTACATCTTTGGTTTTAACAAGCCTTTGAGGGTAAGGTATAGGTGGTTTGTAAGGTGGTGGAGGTACATAAGGTTCCTTCTTTTCTAGGGTATCCTTATTACTCTCTTCCTTTTCCTTAGGTTCACTTTCCTCAGTAGATTTCTTAGGGTTTTGGTTTTCTATCCTTGGATCAGACGGTCCTTCCACTTCCGTTCCACTTCTTAATATAATTGCATGAGCTTGGCTTCTCGGATTAGGTTGGGGCTGTCCAGGGAATGTACCAGTTGGTGCAGCAGTAGGTGCTTGTTGTTGAGCTACTTGAGATATTTGTGTTTCTAACATTTTGTTATGGGTAGCCAAGGCATCTACTTTGCTTGCTAGTTGTTTAAGTTGTTCGCCAGTGTGTATGTTCTGGTTTAAGAAATCTTTATTGGTTTGTTGTTGGGAAGCTATAAAGTTTTCCATCATGATTTCCAAGTTGGATTTTCTAGGGGTATTATTGTTAGGATTTGGTTTCTGATATCCCGGAGGTATAGATGGGTTTGATTCGGAGACTGTCCAGGTGCGTATAAAGCATTATTACTCTTATATGAGAAGTTTGGATGGTTCTTCCAATTTGGGTTATAGGTATTCGAATAGGGGCTTCCTTGAGCATAGTTTACTTGCTCTGTTTGGATTCCAGTCAAGAGTTGACATTCCGCAGGAGTGTGGCCTTGGATTCCACAGACCTCGCAATTCTGAGTTATAGCAACCACGGCAGTCGGTGGTGATACGTTTAAGCTTTCAATCTTCTGGACCAAAGCATCCACTTTTGCATTGACGTGATCAAGGTTACTTATCTCGTACATGCCAGTTTTCGGTTGAGGTTTTTCCACTGTTGTTCGTTCGGTTCCCCACTGATAGTGGTTTTGGGCCATGCTCTCGATAAGCTGGTAAGCATCAGCATAAGGTTTGTTCATTAGTGCACCACCTGCAGCGGCGTCTATTGTTAACCTTGTATTGTATAAGAGACCATTATAAAATGTGTGAATTACTAACCAGTCTTCCAAACCATGGTGTGGGCAAAGTCTCATCATGTCTTTGTATCTTTCCCATGCTTCGAAAAGAGACTCGTTGTCTTTCTGTTTAAATCCGTTTATCTGGGCTCTTAACATAGCTGTTTTGCTTGGCGGAAAATATCGGGCAAGAAAAACTTTCTTCAACTCGTTCCAGGTGGTGACTGAGTTGGAAGGAAGAGATTGAAGCCATCTTCTAGCGCTATCTCTTAATGAGAAAGGAAAAAGACGAAGTCGAATTGCCTCTGAAGTGACACCATTAGCTTTAACAGTATCAGCATATTGAACAAATACGGATAAATGAAGGTTTGGATCTTCGGTAAGATTTCCAGAGAATTGGTTCTGTTGCACAGCCTGCAACAGTGAAGGTTTAAGTTCAAAGTTGTTTGCTTCGATTGCGGGAGGAGCAATACTTGAATGCGGTTCATCTTGCGATGGAGCGGCGTAATCTCTAAGAGCACGAGCTGGTTCTGCCATCTCGGTTAAAGAAGGAAAATGTTTTTGATATCAGGAAGGTTTATAGGAGGGAGATTGTTCTCAGCACGATATTCCCGAATTCGTCGTAAGACTCGGAGATATAGTTCGATATCGTTGATTCGTAAATAGAGCGGTTCGCCTTGAGAGCGAGTGCGTGGCATACAAATCAACGAAAGAAAGAATAGAAGGAAAAGAAACCTTAGTCTCTACAGCGTAACGGAAGAGTTACGATATCGATTGAATAAAAGTCCCCGGCAACGGCGCCAAAAACTTGATCGCTCGACTGTGTGAGTCGAGAATGGGATACAAACTGCAAGTGCACAGTTCTATCGCGTAGTTTTAAAAGATATCGATCCCACAGGGACTTATGAATCGATTCGTACCGTTATCTAAGGTTACTACGTAAATCTAAGGTGAAAATGTTTGATTGTTTGGGGAAAGGAGCTAAGAGCTAAACTAAGATCTAGATTAAATATTAATAAAACGGATATCGGTATGTAGTTCGTCAAAACTAGGGAATCAATTCCTTGCTCGGTCTCTCGGTTTTAAAATAAATCGTTTCGATTAACTTTATTGGTTAAAGGTTTTATCTCAAACTCTCGCTCTGTTGAAGAAACCATGATCTTATATTAATGTAGCTGTCACTTATAATTAAGTCAAAAATCATATTTTGAAAACAATAAAGTTGCAGAAACTCTTTTTAAGAAAATACTGACCGTTTTAAACACCTTTATCTCAAACTCTCGCTCTGTTGACTTAGGTTATACAATTAAATCCAAATGCTTAACTCTCGTCCTCACATTCGATCTTTAAAAATACTTTTTGAAAAAAAGTCAGAATTTAATTAATTCTAAAACTTGCTCTCGCCCTGAGATAGACTTAATGACTAACCTACACTGTCCAGATAAAACCTCAAACTCTCGCTCTGTTGGTTTCAACTTCTTTATGCGTTTTACTTTTTTAAAAAATCTTGTTATTAAACCTGTAAGTTAAGACCATAAAAAGATTGATTCTGATTTTAAGTTTGAATAGACCGACTTAGTCTTGACCCCTTATTCTGCTTACTTTACATACCGATACCTAGGCAAATTAGCCAGACATGCTAACTAAATAATAATTATTATCATGCATACACAGACTCATTTCAGGCAGGCAATGTAAATAAACAGTAGAATAAAACATTAAAAATTAAATAACTATTAAAGAACCTGAATGCGTAATACAATGGTCTTTGAACACTCCTCCACAAGCCGGTAGGATTTGTTCTTCGATTCTTCAATTAAACAGTAAATTAAATCAAGGAAATAAAAAAAACTCGAATATAACGTAAGGTTAAATCCGGTATAAAGTTGCACAGTAGTTTCCGGTGTAGAAACTACTACGCGAAAAATATCTAAAAGCTAAGAACGGGGAAAATAAATTGCAAGGGAAAAAGAAAATAAAGCTTGCAAAATAAAATAAATAAAGTGAACGATGCTGGAAAGGAAGAAAAATAGGCAAAGGCGTGAAAAATAAATTTGGCAGAGCTTCCGCAAAACTGAGCGTGCAAAAACTGTGTGTCTGGAAGTTCCCAATTTGCTGCTATTTATAAGCTGCTGGTGTAACCACTTTTCAAGGGTTTCCGCGTGCATGGTAGTAGGCTTCCGAGGGTTAAGCGTGCGTGGAAGTGGGCTTCAACGTGGTCAGTTGAGTTCCTTGCGCCAAAAATATAGAGGACTGGTGTGACGTTCGTCACACCATGTGTGACGTCCGTCACAAGGTTACTTCGCGTGACGCTCGTCACGCGTCCTGTGACGTCCGTCACAGGCACAGCATTGGTGACTTGTGCGCTTTGGGCTGGGCTTTGGCCTTTGGTTCCTTTTCTCTCCTTTTTGTTGCTTTTTACACCTCCTTTTCTTCCCTTTTTCACTTTTGCTTCAAAATGGGTACCTGATGTAAATAGAAAAGAAATACTGCATAATATCTGATGAAATGGGATAAATTAGCGTAAATGATAAAATAATTTAATTGAATTAAGTCTTAAAGAGCGATATAATTTCGTGTTATCAATAAGTAGAGCAAAAACAGCCTCAAAAGCATCCACACTCCTCATTCTAGCAAAATACTGAGCTTTGTTCATTAGAAACTTAGCTGTCAAACCAAGCATTTTTCCTTTTGTGGTCATGTGATCCCTGATCTCTGAGATTTTCAAGTGAGTAGCCTTTGCAATGTCTTGATCTTTGGGATCTTCCTCCAAACCAGAAAATGGAGCTTGACTAGAAATAGGAACACCAATCAGATGAGAGTATTCTTCAAGTGTTGGCATAAGCTGATAGTCGGGGAAAGTGAAACAGTGATACACGGGATCGTAAAACTGAATCAAAGTAGAAAGAAGTCCATCTGCCATGTTGATCTTCAAAAGAGAGAGCAAATGTCCATATCTTTTGCTGAAAGCCTCTGTATCAACAACCAAATATCCCAATTTCCTTAGGTCTTCTAACTTAGGACTCTTGAAAGTGTACTTTTGAGTCTTTTTCCTTCCAAAATCCATGATAAACCTAATGTTTGCAACAAAAGTTCCTAAGTTCCTTGAAAACTTTGTTAAAAAAAAATGATGTTTATGATGCATGGATGCATGAATGCACAAACACACAAACAAGGGTCACACACAAATAGGGTTCAAAGGTTCGACGTTGCGAGCATGAGGCCATGGGTCTAACCATCCCAAATGTACTATAGGTTTATTTTGTACCTGTACAACGGGTTCTACAAAGGTTCCCAAAAATTATCGACCCATCTTTCGGATATTATCAACACGCCAATTACTCGGGAGTTAATAATATTCTCAAGAGAATCTAATTTGAGTGTAGTATCGCGTATCAACTATTTCAGATTTACACCTTCATAGTCATCGCACTACATCCTAAAGGACAAGTGGGGTAAAGGGGGTTACTAAGGTCCTCAGCTTCTCAGGTTACCCAAATCAATATAGTATGTGTTTTCACAATTGCTTGATCAACAATACTAATTGTAAAGGGAACCTCCACATGAGTGGTGGATTCTCAAGTCAGCTTGTTCGGGATTAAACTCCCTATAAGCCTTCTTGACTATACCACATCTTATCTTATTTATGTACACTCAAATCCGGGTTAGGACTTACCTCACCACACAATGGATCACCCAAAACAAAGGTCCAAACAAACAAGAGAAACAACCAATAATAACAACACAAATATAATCAAAATAGGCTTAACCCTCTTTCAATGTGTCCCCAGTGAAGTCGCCATTTCTGTCGCGGTGAGAATCGGATATCAAGCTATTGTATTAACTTGAATCACAAAACATTAAATGTTCACCACCGAACTTTAATTTATCCAAGGGAAAGGGAAAAGGTCGAATAAAACCCTAATTGTGCAATGTAAAAACAATGCGAAGAGATCTAAAGTTCGGGGGTTGGTTATACTAAGGGAAGGTGTTAGCATCCTTAATATCTATAGTATCCTATAGGAACCTTTTGAAAGTATTTGTGTTATGTTATTATTTGTTTTCTATTATTTGGAAATGTTTTATTGGGAAGGACCTAAAGGTTTTATTAAGTTTGCTCGCCAAAACTTCGCGGTCATGTGCCTACGTATCCTTACAAGGATGGAATCAGAGCAACCGTAGTTCACCTAACTAAGGGCGAAGGAACACTTGGTAGTGATCAAGGTTCCAAAGGGGGGAGTAAGTGTTCATAACAAACATACTTACAAGAGTTACCAAGTAACTCTTACTTGAATCTAAGTTGAAAGTGAGAATGACTCTAACAAGGTCAAAGGGAAACTAGGGATTGCTAAACTACCTATGACATTAAGTCAATAAAGAGGTCTTTCCCTTGGATTTAGGCAAAAAGATAAACAAAATATAAGCAAGATGAAGAAGATGTTTAAGCATGACATCAACAAAGATATGAAATGAAGAAGATGTTCATACATGACATCAACAAAGATAAACAAATGGTAAATAAGATGTTCAAGCATGACATCGACAAGACAAGACAACAGGATGAAGAAGATGTTCAAACATGACATCCACAAAGATAATCAAATGAAGAAGATGTTCATACATGACATCAACAAAGATAAACAAGGATGAAGAAGATGTTCAAACATGACATCCACGAAGATAATCAAATGAAGAAGATGTTCATACATGACATCAACAAGAATAAACACATGATAAAGAATATGTTCAAGCATGACATCAACAAAGATAATCAAATGAAGAAGATGTTCATACATGACATTAACAAATTAAGAAGATGTTCAAACATGACATCCACAAAGATAATCAAATGAAGAAGATGTTCATACATGACATCAACAAATATATGGAAGCATGATCATAACAATATCAAGCATGGTATGTAAACACATATGTACAACATGTGAACATGAACAAGGGTACAACAACATCAATCAAAGATGTATCAAGTTACATGAATATGAATGACATGAATATATCATCATGAAGAAACAAAGATGAATGACATAACAATTCATGAACATGTATATGGATGTCATAATAAGTATGAATGAACATGTGTATGCATGAAGTAAGACATGGTTTAGACATAACATCAACTTGATCATGAAAACAATTTAAGTTATTAAATACATGCATGTTAAGGTTCAATATGATCACAAACAAAGGTTCAACATCATACAAAAAGTTTGAACATGTAAGCATACAAGTCATACAAAGACATGTTACTACAAGTTTAAAGCATTCGTAAACACATAAACAAACACAAACACAATGGCATAAATGCATACAAAGGTTCAACAAGACATGAAAGAATGACATGTGAATCATGGATCAATGACAAAATAAACACACAAAAGCTCATGGTATAGTAACAAAGTTCAAAGCACAAAAACATGTAAACATACATTAAAGTAAGTCAAAATTAGGTCAAAATCAATAGGCATATATTAACAACACCAAACAAAGTTCATATATAATTCAAAACATTCATACAAGTCATGGTGATCAAGAAAAATTAAAGTATCAACCAAAGAAAGTCATTTGAAACCCTAAAACAATCCTAAAAAGGGTGCCAACTTCAGACAAGTATAAGTGTGTGAAAAATAAATAAATTCTGGAATTTCTTTTCACCATCATAAAATAGACAAAATTATGAACACATAGCAAAAAGAGTGGCTCAAAAAGGCTTAGGGATCATCAAGTTATGAGTCTTTGAAGTTATGAAAAATAACAAAAATAAATAGGCAAAAAAACAATGAATAAAAATGGGTTTGGGGCAAGCAGGATTTGATCCCCAGACCTCTTGCACACACAAAGCCTTAACACACACACTCTAACCACTAGGGCAGAGATACATCCATTAACTTATTTACAAACATTAATATATATAATAAAACGATTCCAGAAACTGGAAAATTACACCAATTCATCATCTTCTTCCTCATGATCTTGCATGTTTTTATTAATTTTTTCAGAACTTCAAACAATCATAACTTTCTCAATTTTCCATGAAATTAAAAACCGTAAGAACCTAAATTGCTCTATTTTTCGCAAGGAATCTAATGGTATCATTATCTCATCCTAAAAATCAATGTACAAAGCGTGCCAAGGCAAAAACCAGAACTGCACTTTTAATTTCCAAACAATAAAATCTTAATGCATGAGCATGGTATAATGAAAATAGTAGCAAACATACAACCAATACACTATGTACTACATTTTAACTTCAATAAATATTCAAGAATGATGCATGAACAAGAGTTTAAAGTGTAAGTGCACTTACCTATTGGAGAAAGTCCAATGCTTCTTCTTAGCTATTACAGAGATAAAAGAGAGATTCCACCAGCCTTGTTGGTCCTTGAGGATAGTGTTTGAACAATGAGAATGGCCAGAAACAACTTGTATTATCTCACACAAATGTTCTTGCAAAGTGAAGGAGTGAAATGATGAATGATAAAGTAGATGTTACAGAACTTATTCAAGTGATTAAACCAGTTCTATATGATGTCTAGAGATGATTTGTGGTGTTTGTTTGGAAGATACATGTGGAGAATAAGTTTGGCTAGAGAACTTGCAAAAATAGTGTGTTTTTGCAAATTCTAATGGAATGGGAGTTTGATGAAGTGTTAAGGGGTTCTTGTTATGTCCTTTGAGGCTTAAGAGATCCCTCTATTTATAGGAAAAGAGTGAGGATTGGAACTGATTAGAAACAAAAGTTGTGAAGTTATGGTTTTGGTTGAGAATGAAAGTGAAGTTTGCATGAATAGTTGGATTTCAAGGAGTTTGTCATATCTCCCTAGCCTCTATAAGATTGCTTCTGATCTCTTAAGATTATTTGTGATCTTTAGGGACAGGTTTCAAGGGTGAAAGATTGAGTTGTTGG
Source organism: Lathyrus oleraceus (assembly GCF_024323335.1). Taxonomy (NCBI): domain Eukaryota; kingdom Viridiplantae; phylum Streptophyta; class Magnoliopsida; order Fabales; family Fabaceae; genus Lathyrus; species Lathyrus oleraceus. Next base: position 52,453,805 of record NC_066581.1, on the reverse strand, counting down.
CATAAAGCTTGCTTTATCAAAGTAGTAATGTGACCTTTTGCAAATTCACCCATAAATGGTATAATGCAATGGACAAAACCTCAACTCCTTGTGCAATGCACTTAGGATTCATATAAACATCTGATTATGGAGATATTTATACACAAGAGGACCTGCAATCAAGAGATCTTCACATTTGAAATGGTTTTCCTCCAAAAATTCAGCATGAACATGACTTGAAATTCAAGTTTGGAACCCCAACTTCCCATTTTCGAAACTCACAGCTCATGCATGGGAAAAAAATGTACTTGTACTTTTTAAAAATCCCCAAACATGCTCTACAACTTTCATGTTTTGAGTTTATTTTGAATCAAAGTGGATCATAATGAAAACTGGCTGTAAAGTTTATCACTTTTTAAGGATCAATGCTGTCTTGAAAATTTTCTAAGTGTTTCAACTTGAGACACCAACTTTATGTCCTCATAACTCAAAATCCTTCCACTTTTATGGAATCAACCCTCTAGGACAAAGTTGAAGTATGGAACAAGAGCTTTCATTTGAGCTTTGTGTCGCATCGCGCGAAAAACCGGCGGGAAAAGAAGAACAACAGAGCCGCCACCGTGCGTTATTTATCCCAAAAGAGGGAAAGGAAACGCTCAGAGTAAACCTGGGAAAAGAACATGGTCTCGCGACCAAAGAGAATGGGTTCGGGAGTCGGTTATGCGAAGGGAAGGTATTAGCACCCCTACGCATCCGTAGTACTCTACGGGATCCACGCACACTAGAAAGGAAAATTGGTTGCTAAACACTGTTCAAATATTCACACACACTGGCTGAAAGAAACGAAAGAGACTGACTGAAACTGGACTCGGCAGGATGTCGCATCCTGGGCCTACTTAGTCTATCAGGCATAGACATCAGAGTCAAAGTAGTTCGGACTGGGGAAACAACACATGCTCGCTAGGATGTCGCATCCTATGCATACGTATCTTCTCGGACGAGAGAAGAATCAGAGCATTCGTAGCTCGGCTGACACGCACACAAACAAACTAGACAAAGGCAAACATGGAGCCTGAATGCCAATTGCTGGACTTACATCAGCATCCGAACCAAAACACACACAAAAAGGCAAACGTGGAGCCTGAATGCCAATTGCTGGACTTACATCAGCATCCGAACCAAAATACACACACACTGGAACCCAAATGCCACTCGATGGACTTACATCGGCTTCCAAGCACACAACAACACAACAGGTTGATAGGGAGTCGGGGACTCAGCCTATAACTGTCAAGCACGCATTCAAACAAACAGACAACAAATTGCTAAGGAGTCAGGCACTCGAGCCCAGCAACTGTCAGACAACACACACAAAAGAAAGAAAGGGCGCCCGGAGAGATCAGCTCAATCTCCTGCCTACATACTTCATCTGGTATGAAGATCAGGGCGATGTAGTTCCCCTACGCAGGGATAAAGGACTAGCCTAACCAGATAACAGAGGGAGACACAACTAGGGAGACTACGACTCGAGCCTAGATGTTATCATGCAAATCATCCCTAAGTTAAGGTTTCTAGCTAAACGGCACGCGGGCCAACCTATCCTAAGCATGGCTCACACAGGAAGCAAGCCACACACACACTTAACTTGCACAGGGAGCAAGCCAAGTAAAACCTACTTGCACAGGAAGCAAGTCAAACTATCCTAACCTGCACAGGAAGCAAGTCAAACTATCCTAACTTGCACAGGAAGCAAGTCAAACAATCCTACAAGCACAGATAGCACACACTATACACAAGCAAGTGGCTCAAACAAGGGTTAGGTTTTAGTCAAGGGGTCATATCAACCTCGACAAACAAACCTCTGGAACTGGGTGAGTATGCTCTTAACCTTGCCATTGAGGGGCTAAGGTGAAGCAGATGAAAGGTGGGTGAAGATGAGACTTCACGGCTCTTATCCCTGGCCTGGGAGAGCTTAAGACAAGAATGTGTAGGTTCAGAAAGTGGGAACCCTTCTACACATTTGATACTGACTCAACTGTACAGTTGTACAAGATCTTGGGTTTGTATCTGCAATGCATCAACACAGTGGTGTGAGCAAAGCAGATGACACACTGAATAGTGGGGGATAGATTGCATATCCCTACCTTCCACCAATTGCCTCTTCACTTAGGAGGTCTTTGACTCTATGCAAGGACAAAATTAAACAATCACAAACATTGCCTCTTAAGGAGGGCTTCAGACAGTTGCCTGGCCAAGTAATAGGCCAGGTCTTCCAGACTACATGAAGATGAGAAATTATACCTCAAACAGATTGCTCTTAAGCAAAGCAAAGCAAAGTTCACAAGGAACTAAAAGCAACTAAAGTACCTGAAATCAGTCAAGCACAGTTAGTATACAAGTCAAAGTTAAATCAAAATGAAACAGATGTCAACCAGTTAATCAGGAGTAAATGAATGTGCAAGGCACAAGGCTTAGGGCATGTGAGCCAAGCCACCTACAAAACACACAAGTTAGACAATGATTTTTAAGCAAGCTCAATCAAAAGAATTGGTCTCAATGGCCATTTGATGGTCAACCTGAAAACACAAGCTCAAAGGTGAGTAACAGGACCACTAGGGCAAGCCTAGGGTCAAAAGTGAATGAGAAAGTCCAAACAGCAAGGGATGAATATCCAAAATCATGTTCAAGCCATTAAGAAACACAACCAATTGGGTTCACATCCATATCAATCACTATCATCATTTCATGAACCATTTAGGTCAAAACATGGCAAACAGAAGCTCATAGAAGTCAACAGCAAGACTTGCATCAAAAGCAAACTTAGACATTTTCCAAAAATCATCAAATAAATCATGATCAAACCTAACACATAGCATGGTAAGCATGTCAAATTTCATCCCATTTGGACAAGTGGAAGGCAGTCAATGAAAATCAGAAATTCAAAGCACATTTGAACATGCTCAAAGAAATCAACCAAACATGCATCAACTTAGAAAAATCATAAGTCAAGAATGGTGTATGATAAATGAATGGGATCAAAACCACGGCAAAGATGAGGATGTCTAGTTATCACATGTCAAATTTCATGTCCATCTAATAAAGTATGAGAATTTCACAAGTGAAATGGGAACATGTGTCACACAAAGTCAACATTTGACTAGGCAGGGAGGAAAAATCTCAAACAAATGGAAAATAGTTCAAATAAATCCAAGAAAATTCACAAGTCAACTAGACATACAAGAGTAGGCTCATGCAAACTTTCAATCCATTTGGAGGTCAAGAAGCATAGCAATGAAAATCATGAAGTTGGTCATCAATGGTGTGACACAAATTGTCACACCCTAATTCAAAATATCATATCTCACAAACCACAGATGATAAATGCACAAACTCTATACCAAAATCACCATGAATGTGTCTAGTTTAAGCACAAAAAATTTGGGAGCCATTGGATAAAGTATCATCATTTCACAAATGTTTTGGCAAGATGTACAAAATTTGGTCACATGTCACAAACCCTAAGGCCATTTAAAACCACTCATTCAAAAATTCTGGAAAAATAATGATAAAATACTAGAGGTCATGATGAAGACAATGCAAAAAACCCCATGAAATTTGGATTTAAAATGAATGATCTATGAATTTTGTAAGATTGGCATGGTAAATGAAATAAAAATTGAGACTAAATGAATTAAAGTGGATTAAATAATAGGCGCTGTGGTAAATGACCAAAACGCCCCCCATGCTGAGTATGAAACCCAGCGTTTCATTAAATTTGCAAAGTCAGCGCCCTTTTTAACATATATTTTGTAGAAGGCGTTTAATTAATGAATTGGCATTGCGCCCCAGTGGTAAAACACTTGGTATTTGAAGCAAAGGTCTGGGGTTCGAATCCCCCTCGCCCCAGGCCTTTTGGCATTTATTTACAAACGCTACGCTACAGTAAACATGCACGTCAACATGCATTAGACCCTACCAATTAAACGGCATGCTACAGGAAGCAAATTCCAGGAAATGTTACAGCAAAACGTCCAGCATCCATGTAAATTCCAGTAATGCAATTTTTTTTTTTTTTTTTTTTTTTTTTTACCAAAACCGAAAATCCAAAACACTAAGATGCTTATCTAAACATGCTCAAGCATAAATCAAATTCCAATAATCTCAACTCATGCTACAATGGACAAATTATGTAAAAGAGTAAATGAATATCAAATTTGGAAATCAAATTTCTCTCTCAATTCCTAACCGTTTTTCTTGATTCAAAGCTCGGCGTGTTCAGGGTGAAAAGATCTATAAGATGTACATCATGATTTTAGAAAAGGTTGAAGTCGAAAACTCACCTATTTTGTAGAACAGTTGGGATTTAGAGGTTTTTTGATATTGTTGATTCGAAACAGATGAAGCACAGCCCTCCAAATGATGATTGGTGAAGAAAGCTTGGTTCAAAACAACTTGCAATGGCTTAAAATTTGGACTGGTTTTTGAAAATGCACAAAATGAAGCTTTTTTAGAATGAGATGTTTTTGTGTTTTTTGCTGCAACTAAGGTCTTCTATTGACAGAAAATGATGCTTTGGTCTGCTGTTTGATGTTGCTTTTGGCAAGGCAAAGCTTGGTCTTTTGGAAGTTTTTTTTTTTTTTTGACCGGTTTTGGAAAAAATGCCAAGAATGAGTATGAATGAATGAAGTTCTGTTGTGTATGGTTGCTTCTAGTCTTCAATTGACAGAAAAAAAATGATATAAAATCTTTTGCTAAGAGATACAAAGCATGGCTCATGGATAGTATGGATAGGTATGGTTGCAAATTGTACTTTTTCTCCAAAATCAAGCAAGCAAGCATGGCCTTTGTTTTGCTGGTTTTTTTAGGCTGCAAATGAGGCTTCAAATGACAGCAAATGATGCATAATGCTGCTGTCCTTTTGAGGTACAAGGCATGGTATGAAGTAGCATGGTTTAGCATGATGAAAGTGTCCTTTTTTTGCAAATTCCAAGCAACTAAGCAATGATTCACATGTGCTGCATAATTTGAGCTTGCAAACACACTTAAAATGATATTTATGATCTGTCCCAATTGGCCAAATGTTGGAAAAATGTTTAAATCAAAAAGTCAACTCTTGGTCAAACTTGCATTTAAATGAGAAAAGTCAAAATATGCCATTTTGATTGGTGAAGTTTTGGCACATGAAATTTATATTTTTGGAAAGAGGGGATCAAATGTGACTTGTAGGAAAAACCCCACCAAAATTGGTCAAACGGTTTGAGAGATATGGCCTTCTGAAGTTCAAGATTTTCTGAAATCGATTCGATCATAACTTGCCAACCACACATGGGAATTGAGAGTTCTAGGACTTTTTGGAAATGGGAGAACAAGATCTTCAACTTTTATGTTGGGCAAAAATTCATTTGAGGCTTGTATCAAAATGTAGGTTTGAGGATCAAGACTTTCCATTTATGGTAAGTTTCAGTTACAGGCCCAGTTTCTACTTTTGGAAATTTTTGATCTGGCTTCAAATTCTTCCATGATGGTGTTTGGCATGATGTATGATGACTATTTGGACATGAATGAGCTCTCACAAACCAAATCCAATCATCAAATCACTGATTAAATGGACAGTTGACCAACAGTTGACTTTTAGGGTTTCTGCCTGATTGTGCATTGACTGATGACTTCCAAACCCTAATTCCTTGAGAACTTGACTTCAAATGATGTCCCAAGTTGTATGAACTCTTGATTATTGACCATGGTGCCCAAATTCCACAAGAATGACCACCATCCATTGCTTTGACTGACAGTTGACTTTTTTAGGGTTTTTGACTGTCTGTGCATGAACTGATGACCTCTGAGCCTTCAATCCTTGACCAAAATACTTCAAATGGATCCCCAAGTCATGTGAACTTGTTGGACAACCCCCAAGGCCTTGGTTCAAATGAGAAATTCCTTTGCTTGCTTGGTTGACTGATCAGGAGATTAGTTTGACCTAATTTCTGATTGCTTGCTCTTGAGGCAACTGAGGGACAATGTAAATGCTATGCAATGGATCATGATATGCTATGACCTAATATGAAAATGTATGCATAATGATAGGTGCAAATTTGAGGTGCTACAGCTGCCCCTATTCAATCAGCTGGGAACCCGAACGGATGATAGCAACGGCTGTCAGACTTTCAGGGTAAACAGGGATTGAATACCAAAGAACCGTAGAATTTGCACAGACTGGATATGATACAAGAGGAACCACGTCATTTACCGATGACGCCTGCAATTGACAACTTCAGAAAAGCGAAACCATTTACCGATGGTTAGAAACTGGAATCTTGATATTTACCGATATCAACTTCAGCGAGACCATTTACCGATGGTGGCTGGGGAAAATAAACTTCTGAAAAGCAAAACCATTTACCGATGGTTAAAATTGGAAACTTTGATATTTACCGATATCAACTTCAGCACAACCATTTACCGATGGCTGCTGGGAAACAAAATTTGATGCAGAAAAGAAGCGAGACCATTTACCGATGGTGGCTTCAAAGAAATTTGACATTTACCGATGGTGTTTACCGACACCAAACAAAGATGACCAGACATTTACTGATGACTGGGAGGGAATACTCGATGTTTACAGACACCGAAACAATGGTGTTTACTGACACCAAAAAAATGACCAGACATTTACCGATGACTGGGTGAGACTCGATGTTTACCGACACCGAAACGATGGTGTTTACCGACACCAAACAAAGATGACCAGACATTTACTGATGACTGGGAGGGAATACTCGATGTTTACAGACACCGAAACAATGGTGTTTACTGACACCAAAAATGATGACCAGACATTTACTGATGACTGGAGAATACTTGATGTTTACCGACATCGAAAGATGATGTTTACCGACATCAAAAGAGAAGACACACGCGGGTGTTGACATGACACTTACTGGTATCACAAAGAACAAAATCTGGGATATGTTGAAGCAAGGCTGATCACTTGCTGGGGGTCTCACTGGGAGAAACAAGCTTTTGTCATCATCGGGTGAGGAAATAAACCTCTGTGGGGATAATCAATTCTGAATGCTGTCGAAGCAACTGTAGCAGACTTGGTGCTGACGTTGAATGAAATGATCCGCCTCTGTCGGGGATACGGTCTGGTGAAGTTAACACATGAATGCATATGTTTGAATTTTTCTATGGCGTAATGCTCCATTTATGAATGGAAATGCTACGCGATTTTTGAGGATGCAATGATTACTACATGCAAAATGCAAATGAACCCTGGCTAGGGAGCCAAAATGATCAGATATTCTGACTCTGTGGGGAGACTCCTCTTGGGGAAATACTCTGCGGGGAACTCCGCTTGGGAATGGTAAAGCGACTTCACACTCATGTTGAAGAATAGCACTACTGCTGGGAAAAGGTAAAACTCCGCTGGGGATATCCTTCAGTCCACCGATAGGATAAATGCTGGAGGTAAATTCAATGAACCTGCCTCACTCGGGGAGGAAATCGGTAAATACAGGCCTGCTGGGGATAGGCAATCCTTAAATCTGTTGGGGAATAGAAGGCACTATCCACAGACGTCTTCGCGGGGGAACATAGCTCTGATAGCTTCTAAACTTGCTTGGGGAAAAATATCTGCTGAGGAAACGTCCTCACAGATGCCAACCTGAAAACAGCACAACAAACTGCCCCCAGGGGATGTATGGACAAAATACGCTCAAGTGTCCTCAACATTCAAAATGATTTTCAAATGTTTTATCATTCTGCACATTGTTGTGTAGCCTTCATGTTTTTTATACGCAATGCTTATCAAAAATTCGGACATTTTGCAAACAAAACAGTAAAAATAAAAACAAGAGCTATTTATCTGAATAACAATTTTTATTGATTGAAGATGTGCCTGAAGGGGCAAATACATTGGGAAGCAATTCCTAGAAAGAGGTAATTGCGCACAAAAGGAAAAATCTGTCCTAATGGCAATGTGAACACGGCATCCACTATTTCCCAATTCTGTTATAACTCACAGATCATCAGTTTTCCTCCCAACTCCTTGCTTTCTGAGAAGAATGACTGGACGGATCACATCTTTCGAGATGGCAGACGATAAAGCTCGATGAAGTACAGACAACTCAGACTGTAGTCTTCGCTTTAATCCCTAACTTTTGCCTGGATCGCCCTTTCGGGCTTTCAATCCACCGGGATACCCATTTTTGCCTAAGCCGCCCTTGCGGGTTTTCGACTTACCGGGTGTAAAATTTTTTTATTTTATCCCTAATTTTTGCCCGAACCTTTTCTTTCTGTTTTTTGGTTCGTCGGGATGCCCTTTTTTGCCTGGACTCTTTTTTTCTTGTCCAGCGGGTCAATTTATGCGAAGTATTTTTTGACTACATCTGAGTTGACAGGAGACGGAAAATCTTCACCATCCATAGTTGTAAGCATCAAGGCTCCACCGGAGAAGACCTTCTTCACAACATACGGACCTTCGTAATTAGGAGTCCACTTGCCCCTGTTATCTGTACCGGGAGGGAGGATCCTCTTCAAAACTAAATCACCGACCTGATAGCTTCGAGGACGCACTTTCTGATCAAAGGCTCGCTTCATCCTTCTCTGATACAATTGTCCATGACATACAGCTGCTAGCCGTCTCTCCTCGATAAGGCTCAACTCGTTAAACCTTGTTTGAATCCACTCGGCTTCGTCCAGCTTGACATCCAATAAAACTCTCAGAGAAGGAATCTCCACTTCAACAGGTAGGACAGCTTCCATACCATACACAAGGGAGAAAGGGGTTGCCCCGGTCGACGTACGTACTGAGGTACGGTACCCATGCAAAGCGAAAGGCAGCATCTCATGCCAATCCTTGTACGTAACGACCATCTTCTGCACAATCTTCTTGATGTTCTTGTTCGCCGCTTCTACAGCACCATTCATCTTCGGTCTGTAAGGAGAAGAATTGTGATGTTCAATCTTGAAATCTTTACAAAGCTCTTTCATCATCTTGTTATTGAGATTCGAACCATTGTCAGTGATGATTCTCTCAGGAACTCCATAACGACATATGATTTCTTTCTTGATGAACCGGGTAACCACTTGTTTGGTAACGTTAGCATAGGAAGCTGCTTCTACCCATTTGGTGAAGTAATCAATCGCAACCAAGATGAAGCGATGTCCATTGGAAGCAGTAGGCTCAATCTTCCCAATCATATCAATGCCCCACATGGCAAACGGCCAAGGCGAATTCATGATATTCAGAGGGCTTGGTGGTACATGCACCTTATCAGCATAGATTTGACACTTATGGCACTTCCGAGCATACTTGAAACAATCGGATTCCATAGTCATCCAGTAATAACCCGCTCTCAACAATTTCTTAGCCATTGCATGTCCGCCGGCATGAGTACCGAAGGAACCTTCATGAACTTCCTGCATTAACATGTCTGCCTCGGGTCTGTCCACGCATCTGAGCAAGACCATGTCAAAGTTTCTCTTATACAACACATCATCCTGATTCAAGTAGAAGCTTCCAGCTAGCCTCCTCAGGGTTTTCTTGTCATTCTTCGACGCACCTTCAGGATACTCTTGAGTCTTGAGGAATTTTTGATGTCATAATACCACGGCTTCTCATCAATAGCATCAACAGACTCGGCTGCAAACACATACGCAGGCCTCTCAAGTCGATTCACCGCAACATGTGGCACATGATTCCACCAATGAACTTTGATCATAGACGACAAAGTAGCCAAGGCATCAGCCATTTGATTCTCATCCCGGGGACATGATACAACTTCACCTTCTTGAAGAACGTCAGTATTCTTCTGGTGTAATCTCTATACGGAATCAAATGTGGCTGGTTCGTATTCCAATCTCCATTGACTTGATTGACCACTAGAGCTGAATCTCCATAAATGTCAAGTGTTTTGATCCTCAGATCAATGGCTTCTTCTATCCCCATGATACAAGCCTCATACTCAGCTTCATTGTTGGTGACGTCAAACGTCAACCTGGCAGAAAAAGGTATATGAGCACCTTTAGGATTGATCAACACTGCCCCAACACCGTTACCGTTCATATTCACAGCCCCATCAAACATCAGTGTCCATTTGTCATCCGGGTCCGGTCCTTCTTCGACAAGAGGCTCTTCGCAATCTTTCATCTTGAGATACATGATGTCCTCATCAGGGAATTCAAACATCATAGGCTGATAATCTTCAATCGGTTGTTCGGCGAGATAGTCTGACAGAATACTACCTTTGATGGCCTTCTGAGACGTGTACTGAATGTCATACTCTGTTAAGATCATCTGCCAACGGGCAACACGTCCGGTGAGAGCCGGCTTCTCAAAGATGTACTTCACTGGATCCATCTTAGAAATCAACAAGGTAGTATGGTTCAACATATACTGTCTCAGTCGGCGAGCAGCCCAGGCCAAAGCACAGCAAGTTTTCTCGAGCAGTGAATATCTGGTTTCACAGTCGGTAAACTTTTTGCTAAGGTAGTATATGGCATGCTCTTTTCGACCAGACTCGTCATGCTGTCCCAATACACACCCCATCGAGTTCTCAGTCACTGACAGGTACATTATCAGAGGTCTCCCAGGAACTGGAGGTATAAGGATTGGAGGTTTCTGTAAATACTCCTTGATCTTGTCAAAAGCTTTCTGACAATCATCATTCCACTTGATAGCCTGATTCTTTCTAAGCAGTTTGAAAATTGGTTCACATGTAGCAGTTAGATGAGATATGAACCTTGCAATGTAGTTCAATCTCCCTAAAAACCCACGGACTTGCTTCTCCGTTTTCGGTTCGGGCATCTCTTGAATAGCTTTGACTTTTGCTGGATCAACCTCAATCCCTTTCTCACTGACAATGAAGCCTAGAAGCTTCCCTGATCTCACCCCAAACGTACACTTGTTCGGATTCAACCTCAGCTTGAACTTTCTCAACCGGTCAACAACTTCTGCAAATTAACCAGGTGTTCCTCTTCTGTCTGCGACTTCGCAATCATATCATCTCACGTACACTTCAATTTCTTTGTGCATCATGTCATGAAAAAGAGTCGTCATTGCCCTCTGATAGGTAGCACCAGCATTCTTTAGCCCAAATGGCATCACCTTATAGCAGAACGTGCCCCAAGGTGTAATGAATGTCGTCTTTTCCATGTCCTCTGGCGCCATCTTGATCTGATTATATCCGGAGAAACCATCCATGAAAGAGAATACCGAGGATTGAGCCGTATTATCAACCAATACATCAATGTGAGGTAATGGGAAATCATCTTTCGGACTCGCTCTGTTCAAATCCCGGTAATCGACACACATTCTGACTTTACCATCCTTCTTCGGCACAGGAACGATGTTGGCCACCCACGGTGGATAACTGGTGACAGCCAGAAAACCCGCATCCCACTGCTTCTGAACCTCTTCCTTGATCTTAGTTGCCATGTCAGGACTCGTTCTACGAAGCTTCTGCTTGACTGAAGGACATCCTTCCCTAAGAGGTAATCGGTGCATCACAATATCTGTATCTAAACCAGGCATATCTTGGTATGACCAGGCGAACACTTCCACATATTCTCTCAGCATCTCAATCAGCCTCCTCTTGACAGAGTCCTCTAAAGCAGCCCCAATCTTGATTTCTCTTTTGGCGTCTTCAGTACCCAGATTAATAGTTTCCAACTCCTCCTGATGAGGTTGGATGACCCTTTCCTCCTGCTTCAGTAATCTGGCCAATTCTGCAGGGAGTTCACAGTCTTCCTCACTCTCCTCTTCAGCTTGGTAGATGGGATTATCGAAATCATACTGAGCCATAACAGAACTGTTCATAGTGAATGCCATAAGGTCGCTTCTGCATGTTTGATGCTTTGTTTTAGAAAAAGAGTTCAATAAAGTCACAAAAACAAAAAACATTGCCATTTTTATTGTTTTGAAAAAAAGTGAAATGAAAACAAAAATAGAAAGACAAGGATCACAAAGTTTGTTCAAAAAATGTCCTTCATTAATGATAATCATTAAAACATGATGAGGCCCTACAAAATGAATCACTACGCCTTGGGCAGAACGTAGGATTTTCATGCAAAATGACAAAACAACAGAAAATTACTCTGTCAGAAGAGTAACTTGAACCACTTCTTCAGCCGTCCAGTTGTTGATAGACCCCCCTGGTGCACACGGGCGAACCCAGTTGTCCAAATCACAATCGCTGTCACAGTCTTCAATACCGGTTGCGGAGACGTCACCATGATTCATCAGCCCAGCGCTGGTAAAGGTACTCGGACCCGCTTGACCATTCTGCTCTGCTCGGAGAGGCTCATAACCAACACCAAATTTGTCTTCTTTAACAGGCAAATCTACCATCTTGCCCCAGCCTTCAGTTTTGCCAGAATCAACAGCCTCCTTAGCCTGTTTGTAAGAAGTAATTGAAACACCTAGCTTTCTCTGCTCAGCGTACGCCACTTTCTCAAGAGCCACAGTCTCAAACGCTTGGCACAAGGTTTCGTGGATCTCGCCATCCACCTCAACATATTTGAACGAGGACAGATGACTCACCAGAATCTCTTCTTCACCGCACACAGTCACAATCTGACCATTCCAGACATACTTGAGCTTTTGATGGAGAGTCGACGAGACTGCCCCTGCTGCATGAATCCATGGACGCCCCAACAAACAACTATAGGCAGGCTGGATGTCCATAACATAGAAGATGATATCAAATATCTCAGGACCTATCTTCACAGGCAAGGTAACTTCCCCACACACAGAACGTTTGGATCCGTCGAAAGCACGAACGATCAGGTCACTGGGATTAAGCACAAACCCTTCCGCATCAATCTTCCTCAGAATCTGCTTAGGCAACACATTCAGCGATGACCCGGTGTCTACCAATACGTGAGACAATACTGCCCCCTTGCACTCCATGGTGATGTGCAAGGCTTTGTTATGGTTTCTCCCTTCAGGCGGTAAGTCCAGGTTGGTGAATCCCACACCATGCCTGGTGCTCACATTGGCCATCACTCCTTCCAGTTGATTGACAGAAATCTCTTGAGGCACGTAAGCCAGGTTCAACATCTTCAGCAAGGCATTACGGTGTGCCTCAGAGCACATCAACAGTGAAAGTATAGAAATCTTGGACGGAGTTTGATTCAACTGGTCTACAATCTTGTAGTCACTCTTCTTGATTATCTTCATAAACTCCTCCACGTCTTTCTCAAATGATCCCTCAGGCGCTTCTTTCTGGACAGGTTCTTCCTCAACCACAGCTTGCTTCCCCTTTGCTTTGGCGAGAGCTTCAGCATTGTTGTCCCTCAAAGGCTGCGGTGCGAACAGACGACCGCTTCTGGTAAAACCTCCTGGACCCCCTACATTATCCACAGCCGGACCAACAGTTGCAGGAACTCTATTCGGTACACCAATTGTCACTGGAGTTTGACTCACTGGTCTTGTCTGACTTTCAGCCCTTCTGTAACTGCGGTGAGCATTATCATACTTCCACGGCACGACTTTACTATTCTCAACAGCCCTTCTTTCAGACGCGACGATAGTAGTTGGAACACTGATGGTTACAGGCACGGGAATGGTAACTGGGGTACCATTTGCTGCAGGTGCACTGACGACCCTTTGTCCACGTTCTTCAGACGGTTTAAAGTAAATGGTGATAGTTGACGCTGTTCCACGATCTTTTACAGCCCTACTGAATTGCAAACAACCCTCATCCATCATACCCTGGATACCGGTCCTTAACTGGTCGCAGCCATTCTCAGATTCCGCACAGCCCAAACAATCTTCATCACAGCCCGGGTAGACACCCCCATTCAGCAGACGGCCCTTCACAACTAGCAGAGAAGTCTGAACATCATCAACATTAACAACCAGATCTTCAGCTTCTTTCCCTTCAATGTTGTTCACTCTATGCCCACTATGCTGAGGCATAGGGTTGTTTACGACATTAGGCACTGGAGCGAAGTTGATTGCCTTGGCATCGATCAAATCTTGAACCTTGTGCTGGAGAGCTCGACACTTCTCAGTATGGTGGCCTGGTGCCCCAGAGTGAAAGTCACAACGGGCGTTGGCGTCGTATCCAGGAGGCAATACTGTAGGCGGAGCCATTGTTCGCAACTCAATCATCCCCAACCTGAGTAGTTCGGGTAGTAGCTCTGCGTAAGACATAGGCAGAGGATCAATTTTCTATCAGCCTGTAACTTCTGCCTAGGCTGGAAAGGACGCTGCTGTTGTTGTTGATGTTGTTGCGGTTGTTGAACTCTTTGTTGTTGTTGACGAGGTTGAGGTGTCGGAATGGTTACTGCAGCAGCTTGACGGTATTCAATTCTATTCTGATCTCTGCGGTGTTGAACAGCATTAGTTTCACCCTCCTTCGACGAGGTGCCCCAACAAACGGCTTCCTAGAAGAAGAGGAACCAGCATCTTGAATCTTCCCAGTTTTGATCAAACTCTCAGTCCTCTCTCCACAAATGACAACATCAGAAAAACTACCGAATGGGCAGCTCCCCATCCGGTCCATAAACACACCTTGAAGAGTACCAATAAACATATCTGTCAACTCCCTCTCCAGCATAGGGGGTTGAACTCTAGCAGCCAGTTCACGCCACCTCTGAGCGTACTCCTTGAAGCTTTCATTGGATTTCTGACAAAGACTCTGCAGCTGAGTCCGGCTCGGTGCCATGTCCATGTTGTGTTTGTATTGCCTCAAAAAGGCCTCACCCAGATCCCTCCAACAGCGGATAGAATCTCTCTTCAATTCCATGTACCAGTCCAAAGAAGCCCCAGATAGACTATCTTGGAAAAAATACATCCACATCTTTTCATCATCGGTATACGCAGAGATCTTTCGATAATAAGCCTGCACATGGGTGCGAGGGCAAGAAGTACCGTTGTATTTGTCAAAGGACGGTGCTTTGAACTTGTGAGGGATTCTCAAACCTTCAACCAATCCCATATTAGTAACATCAAAACCGAGAGAATTCTGACTTTCCATAGCACGGATCTTCTCAGCAAGAGCTTCAACTTTGCGGTCTCTCTCATTGACCCTTCCCAGAACGTCTTCGTCTTCGCTGAGCAGAGAGAACATATCCTCTTGTCTGTCAACAATCGGAACAGGATTACGGGCCGGAGCACGGACTACTCTGGCATTAGCGGCATCTGGAACAATAGGTTGACCGTTGATTCGAATACCCCCCAACTCATCACCTACAGCATAGTTGTTGACAGGTACAGCAGCAGCAACATTGTTATCATTGACCGGGCCTCCCTCTGGCGGAGCATGGTTGACCGGTGGATTTGCAGCCTCTTGTCTCTGGACCATAGCTCGAAGTTCTTCTTGACCTTGCGCAACCCCTTGCATCATATTCATAAACTGGGCCATGCTTGCCTTCATCTCAGCTAACTCAGCTTGAAATTGATCCATACTTCTCTGTTGATTCAGTCTTGTTGAGTAGCGGTGCGGACGTTGATCAGCTATCCTGCCTGAACAGGAACCAAGAGTGAGAAGTCACGATCAAGAACACCTGTTATGCAAAATGATATGAGTATGATGCTAATGATGCGTATGATGCACATGATATGCTCATTTCTCAGGCATTCAAAGAGCCTGACCCATCCTGAAAAGATGGCAACCTGCAGCAAGAGAACAAACAGATACAAGGAAATGCTGACATCCTTATACATACATAAGGGTAAAAAGGCATACAACCAATGTCAACAGAATATCTGAATAAACAACGTACAAAGAAAAAGAATCCCATCCAACAAGCCTGGAGGTGATTCTCACAAAAAAGATCCAAGAGATGGCTTACACGCAAATGAATCCCATCCAACAAGCCTGGAGGTGATTCTCAACAAAATACAATCAAGGATACAAACTAAGACAGACGGTCTTCTGGAATGAGGGTCTTCAGGTAATGGCACTGGTCTATCAACAGTGTGCATTCTGAACATTCTGGTAGAGGGGTAATCTTCTCTTTCAACTGTCTTCTCAGCTCCAAGACTTCTCCTCCAAGGTGGTCCTCTGATTTCTGTCTCAACTCCATCTCCTTCTTCAACTGAGCATCTTTGTCTCTGAGTTGCTTCTCCAAGTCTCTGATCTTCTTTTGATAACTGGCCTCAGCCCTCTGCAGCCTCAAGCGCTCCCGGTGTTCTGCATCTAACATACTCTCCATCTCCTCGTAGGATCTCTTCTTGCTTCTCAGTCTGCTAGCATCCTCTCCTTGCACCTCCCTGAGTTGATGGGCCAAGTGCAGCTTATCAGCCTGAGCTTTGTACAACTCCATCTGAGTGTCTTGCTCCTTCTCCCTCAAACGGCGATTCTCCATCAAGGCTTGCTTGTAGTGCTCTGCAGGCACACTATCAGCAAGTACCAAAGGTGGTTGCTCTTGCAACGGCTCCATCCTATCATAGGGTAGCAGCAAAGTTTCCACTCTCTTCTTTACCCAATCGGTGTAATCGGGCATTGCAATGGCAAACTTCTTCCCTAAGACGGATCCATCCTTCACTCCCACATCTCTCCAAGCTTTCCCTATCTGCTCCAACTTAGCAGGGTCATCCTTCTTCTCAAAACAAAAACTTTCGGCCATCTCAGCTTCGAGCGATCTTTCGCTCATAACAAACCCTAGCTGGCGAAGAGAAAGAACTGGGTTGTAATTGATGCAACCTTTGGTCCCTATGAGTGGCACGCCCCGGAATTCACCACAACTTATGATGACATCCTTCACATCCATCCGGTACGACTGCCACCTGATGTCGTAGGAAGTAAGCGACATGACCCTCTGAGTCCACTTAAGAGTGCTCTGGGTATCCACAAATGGTCCACTGGCTGGCAGAAGAGACATGAACCATTTGAACAAAAGAGGTAGGCAACACCTGATGGCTCCTCCCTTACCATGCCTGCTGTGAATGGCATAGTAAGTATCTGCTAGAAGAGTAGGGATTGGATTCCCTCTGATGAAAATGCTGATAGCAGTGAAGTCAATGAAATTTGGCATACTGGGAAATAGGATGATACCATAGATCATGGCAGCTAACTGTGCGTGAAAAACTTCCCAATTCCCCTTTTCTGCTTCAACTCTGGCTACTCTCAATAGGAACTTCAATGGCAGGCCTACACCTTCCCCACAGGGTTTCCAATTCTTACCGACCTCCTCAACACTCAACCGGAGAGCTCTGGCAATCACTCTGAAGTCGACCTCCTTTGGGACGTCCAAGAAGGGAGTCTGATGCTGAATAGGGACACCTAACAGGATAGAATACTCCTCAAGAGTAGGTGCTAACTGGTAATCCTGGAATGTGAAGCATCTGAGCTCTGGATCGTAAAACTGAAGTAGTG
Source organism: Lathyrus oleraceus (assembly GCF_024323335.1). Classification (NCBI taxonomy): domain Eukaryota; kingdom Viridiplantae; phylum Streptophyta; class Magnoliopsida; order Fabales; family Fabaceae; genus Lathyrus; species Lathyrus oleraceus. The sequence goes on along the minus strand of NC_066581.1, from coordinate 52,436,499 downwards.
TCTGCAGAGGCACTGGATCCACTACTGTCTTCAATACTGTCAAGATATCTCCGTACCGCCCAACAAAACTCTTCAGTCGATCGTCTGTCACGAGGCTACCCAACTCAACTAGCGGAGTCAACGGCTCACGGTGGAAACTGTAGGAACAGGTCTTCCGCTTCAACTCTGGGACTGTTGCCATCTCTATCAGTAGACAAGCTCGGGAATGTACCTGAGAAATGATATGCATGCAGAGATTAGCTTTTTTTCTTCTCTCTTTTTTTTGATTTTTTTTTGGATTTTTTTTTTTTTTTTTTTATTGCGTTTCTTTTGAAAAATAAATATGCTATGATGCACATGATGCAGACCGGACTGGCTGGTTGTGCAATCTCTGATCACTAGTTCGAAGCTTCAGTCAAAATCAGAACATAAATCCAACTTAAGGTCAACCGAAAACTGTTGTCTGAACTAGAGTCACCAACAGAACCAAGTCACCAACAGAACCGAGTCACCAACGGTACCTGTAATAATGGTCATTCCCTCCCCACTCACGGGTGTAGTCTAGGCCAGGGTAAGGTCGAGAGAAACGCAGCATAAATAACCTTTCGCAGAATACTGTCATATACACACCCGAAGTATGTAACGACAGCATCCTACCAGGGTCTGAACTGCTCGTGATATCAATGTTCCGCTAAGTGGCGCCATACCACCCGCTTCCCATGAATCACTCTATTCCTAGGTATCCTAGATTTTCACTCATGGTCTGGGTATTGGACCTTTTACCTCAACTGACTCCCCCCACACAGAGAGAAACAAACAACCAGCCAGGTGAACAGATGAATAAATGCAAACATTAATGCAAACATAAATGCAAACAATAGACAATGAATGCAAACAGTAAATAATGAATGCAATAAATAAACACAGCACAAAGCAACCAAAACCCTAACCTAGAGAGCGCTAGGAGAGACTCGCTCAGGGAAGATGGACCAGCGCAGGTCAACTTCTCGACATCCCCAGCAGAGTCGCCAGCTGTCGCATCGCGCGAAAAACCGGCGGGAAAAGAAGAACAACAGAGCCGCCACCGTGCGTTATTTATCCCAAAAGAGGGAAAGGAAACGCTCAGAGTAAACCTGGGAAAAGAACATGGTCTCGCGACCAAAGAGAATGGGTTCGGGAGTCGGTTATGCGAAGGGAAGGTATTAGCACCCCTACGCATCCGTAGTACTCTACGGGATCCACGCACACTAGAAAGGAAAATTGGTTGCTAAACACTGTTCAAATATTCACACACACTGGCTGAAAGAAACGAAAGAGACTGACTGAAACTGGACTCGGCAGGATGTCGCATCCTGGGCCTACTTAGTCTATCAGGCATAGACATCAGAGTCAAAGTAGTTCGGACTGGGGAAACAACACATGCTCGCTAGGATGTCGCATCCTATGCATACGTATCTTCTCGGACGAGAGAAGAATCAGAGCATTCGTAGCTCGGCTGACACGCACACAAACAAACTAGACAAAGGCAAACATGGAGCCTGAATGCCAATTGCTGGACTTACATCAGCATCCGAACCAAAACACACACAAAAAGGCAAACGTGGAGCCTGAATGCCAATTGCTGGACTTACATCAGCATCCGAACCAAAACACACACACACTGGAACCCAAATGCCACTCGATGGACTTACATCGGCTTCCAAGCACACAACAACACAACAGGTTGATAGGGAGTCGGGGACTCAGCCTATAACTGTCAAGCACGCATTCAAACAAACAGACAACAAATTGCTAAGGAGTCAGGCACTCGAGCCCAGCAACTGTCAGACAACACACACAAAAGAAAGAAAGGGCGCCCGGAGAGATCAGCTCAATCTCCTGCCTACATACTTCATCTGGTATGAAGATCAGGGCGATGTAGTTCCCCTACGCAGGGATAAAGGACTAGCCTAACCAGATAACAGAGGGAGACACAACTAGGGAGACTACGACTCGAGCCTAGATGTTATCATGCAAATCATCCCTAAGTTAAGGTTTCTAGCTAAACGGCACGCGGGCCAACCTATCCTAAGCATGGCTCACACAGGAAGCAAGCCACACACACTTAACTTGCACAGGGAGCAAGCCAAGTAAAACCTACTTGCACAGGAAGCAAGTCAAACTATCCTAACCTGCACAGGAAGCAAGTCAAACTATCCTAACTTGCACAGGAAGCAAGTCAAACAATCCTACAAGCACAGATAGCACACACTATACACAAGCAAGTGGCTCAAACAAGGGTTAGGTTTTAGTCAAGGGGTCATATCAACCTCGACAAACAAACCTCTGGAACTGGGTGAGTATGCTCTTAACCTTGCCATTGAGGGGCTAAGGTGAAGCAGATGAAAGGTGGGTGAAGATGAGACTTCACGGCTCTTATCCCTGGCCTGGGAGAGCTTAAGACAAGAATGTGTAGGTTCAGAAAGTGGGAACCCTTCTACACATTTGATACTGACTCAACTGTACAGTTGTACAAGATCTTGGGTTTGTATCTGCAATGCATCAACACAGTGGTGTGAGCAAAGCAGATGACACACTGAATAGTGGGGGATAGATTGCATATCCCTACCTTCCACCAATTGCCTCTTCACTTAGGAGGTCTTTGACTCTATGCAAGGACAAAATTAAACAATCACAAACATTGCCTCTTAAGGAGGGCTTCAGACAGTTGCCTGGCCAAGTAATAGGCCAGGTCTTCCAGACTACATGAAGATGAGAAATTATACCTCAAACAGATTGCTCTTAAGCAAAGCAAAGCAAAGTTCACAAGGAACTAAAAGCAACTAAAGTACCTGAAATCAGTCAAGCACAGTTAGTATACAAGTCAAAGTTAAATCAAAATGAAACAGATGTCAACCAGTTAATCAGGAGTAAATGAATGTGCAAGGCACAAGGCTTAGGGCATGTGAGCCAAGCCACCTACAAAACACACAAGTTAGACAATGATTTTTAAGCAAGCTCAATCAAAAGAATTGGTCTCAATGGCCATTTGATGGTCAACCTGAAAACACAAGCTCAAAGGTGAGTAACAGGACCACTAGGGCAAGCCTAGGGTCAAAAGTGAATGAGAAAGTCCAAACAGCAAGGGATGAATATCCAAAATCATGTTCAAGCCATTAAGAAACACAACCAATTGGGTTCACATCCATATCAATCACTATCATCATTTCATGAACCATTTAGGTCAAAACATGGCAAACAGAAGCTCATAGAAGTCAACAGCAAGACTTGCATCAAAAGCAAACTTAGACATTTTCCAAAAATCATCAAATAAATCATGATCAAACCTAACACATAGCATGGTAAGCATGTCAAATTTCATCCCATTTGGACAAGTGGAAGGCAGTCAATGAAAATCAGAAATTCAAAGCACATTTGAACATGCTCAAAGAAATCAACCAAACATGCATCAACTTAGAAAAATCATAAGTCAAGAATGGTGTATGATAAATGAATGGGATCAAAACCATGGCAAAGATGAGGATGTCTAGTTATCACATGTCAAATTTCATGTCCATCTAATAAAGTATGAGAATTTCACAAGTGAAATGGGAACATGTGTCACACAAAGTCAACATTTGACTAGGCAGGGAGGAAAAATCTCAAACAAATGGAAAATAGTTCAAATAAATCCAAGAAAATTCACAAGTCAACTAGACATACAAGAGTAGGCTCATGCAAAATTTCAATCCATTTGGAGGTCAAGAAGCATAGCAATGAAAATCATGAAGTTGGTCATCAATGGTGTGACACAAATTGTCACACCCTAATTCAAAATATCATATCTCACAAACCACAGATGATAAATGCACAAACTCTATACCAAAATCACCATGAATGTGTCTAGTTTAAGCACAAAAAATTTGGGAGCCATTGGATAAAGTATCATCATTTCACAAATGTTTTGGCAAGATGTACAAAATTTGGTCACATGTCACAAACCCTAAGGCCATTTAAAAACCACTCATTCAAAAATTCTGGAAAAATAATGATAAAATACTAGAGGTCATGATGAAGACAATGCAAAACCCCATGAAATTTGGATTTAAAATGAATGATCTATGAATTTTGTAAGATTGGCATGGTAAATGAAATAAAAATTGAGACTAAATGAATTAAAGTGGATTAAATAATAGGCGCTGTGGTAAATGACCAAAACGCCCCCCATGCTGAGTATGAAACCCAGCGTTTCATTAAATTTGCAAAGTCAGCGCCCTTTTTTAACATATATTTTGTAGAAGGCGTTTAATTAATGAATTGGCATTGCGCCCCAGTGGTAAAACACTTGGTATTTGAAGCAAAGGTCTGGGGTTCGAATCCCCCTCGCCCCAGGCCTTTTGGCATTTATTTACAAACGCTACGCTACAGTAAACATGCACGTCAACATGCATTAGACCCTACCAATTAAACGGCATGCTACAGGAAGCAAATTCCAGGAAATGTTACAGCAAAACGTCCAGCATCCATGTAAATTCCAGTAATGCAATTTTTTTTTTTTTTTTTTTTTTTTTTTTTAACCAAACCGAAAATCCAAAACACTAAGATGCTTATCTAAACATGCTCAAGCATAAATCAAATTCCAATAATCTCAACTCATGCTACAATGGACAAATTATGTAAAAGAGTAAATGAATATCAAATTTGGAAATCAAATTTCTCTCTCAATTCCTAACCGTTTTTCTTGATTCAAAGCTCGGCGTGTTCAGGGTGAAAAGATCTATAAGATGTACATCATGATTTTAGAAAAGGTTGAAGTCGAAAACTCACCTATTTTGTAGAACAGTTGGGATTTAGAGGTTTTTTGATATTGTTGATTCGAAACAGATGAAGCACAGCCCTCCAAATGATGATTGGTGAAGAAAGCTTGGTTCAAAACAACTTGCAATGGCTTAAAATTTGGACTGGTTTTTGAAAATGCACAAAATGAAGCTTTTTTAGAATGAGATGTTTTTGTGTTTTTTGCTGCAACTAAGGTCTTCTATTGACAGAAAATGATGCTTTGGTCTGCTGTTTGATGTTGCTTTTGGCAAGGCAAAGCTTGGTCTTTTGGAAGTTTTTTTTTTTTTGACCGGTTTTGGAAAAAATGCCAAGAATGAGTATGAATGAATGAAGTTCTGTTGTGTATGGTTGCTTCTAGTCTTCAATTGACAGAAAAAAAATGATATAAAATCTTTTGCTGAGATACAAAGCATGGCTCATGGATAGTATGGATAGGTATGGTTGCAAATTGTACTTTTTCTCCAAAATCAAGCAAGCAAGCATGGCCTTTGTTTTGCTGGTTTTTTTAGGCTGCAAATGAGGCTTCAAATGACAGCAAATGATGCATAATGCTGCTGTCCTTTTGAGGTACAAGGCATGGTATGAAGTAACATGGTTTAGCATGATGAAAGTGTCCTTTTTTTGCAAATTCCAAGCAACTAAGCAATGATTCACATGTGCTGCATAATTTGAGCTTGCAAACACACTTAAAATGATATTTATGAGCTGTCCCAATTGGCCAAATGTTGGAAAAATGTTTAAATCAAAAAGTCAACTCTTGGTCAAACTTGCATTTAAATGAGAAAAGTCAAAATATGCCATTTTGATTGGTGAAGTTTTGGCACATGAAATTTATATTTTTGGAAAGAGGGGATCAAATGTGACTTGTAGGAAAAAACCCCACCAAAATTGGTCAAACGGTTTGAGAGATATGGCCTTCTGAAGTTCAAGATTTTCTGAAATCGATTCGATCATAACTTGCCAACCACACATGGGAATTGAGAGTTCTAGGACTTTTTGGAAATGGGAGAACAAGATCTTCAACTTTTATGTTGGGAAAAAATTCATTTGAGGCTTGTATCAAAATGTAGGTTTGAGGATCAAGACTTTCCATTTATGGTAAGTTTCAGTTACAGGCCCAGTTTCTACTTTTGGAAATTTTTGATCTGGCTTCAAATTCTTCCATGATGGTGTTTGGCATGATGTATGATGACTATTTGGACATGAATGAGCTCTCACAAACCAAATCCAATCATCAAATCACTGATTAAATGGACAGTTGACCAACAGTTGACTTTTAGGGTTTCTGCCTGATTGTGCATTGACTGATGACTTCCAAACCCTAATTCCTTGAGAACTTGACTTCAAATGATGTCCCAAGTTGTATGAACTCTTGATTATTGACCATGGTGCCCAAATTCCACAAGAATGACCACCATCCATTGCTTTGACTGACAGTTGACTTTTTTAGGGTTTTTGACTGTCTGTGCATGAACTGATGACCTCTGAGCCTTCAATCCTTGACCAAAATACTTCAAATGGATCCCCAAGTCATGTGAACTTGTTGGACAACCCCCAAGGCCTTGGTTCAAATGAGAAATTCCTTTGCTTGCTTGGTTGACTGATCAGGAGATTAGTTTGACGTAATTTCTGATTGCTTGCTCTTGAGGCAACTGAGGGACAATGCAAATGCTATGCAATGGATCATGATATGCTATGACCTAATATGAAAATGTATGCATAATGATAGGTGCAAATTTGAGGTGCTACACTTTGTAGCAAAGAAAATGGCTGCTCGGATTGGAAGTTATGGTCTGAGAAAGTAATGCACTTGAACATGAAATTTGGGTACTTAGTGAAATTTTCAATGTTTTAAAGATTGCCCTTTTTGCAAGTAACCTCATTTATCTTGATTTTTCTTGATAAAATTCATCAATTAAGCATATACTCATGAAATTTAACTTGAGAAGTTCATATTTGATCATAAATCTCAAAAGTCAAAGGTTTGACTTTGTAGTGCATTGATTGTGTATCAGATGAATTTCAATTCTTGATCTTCAATGAATTCAAACTCTTGAGCAAATTGAACATCATGGATGGGCCCTAAGATGTACTTTAGTGTGTTTAGTGATGTCTCAAGGCTTGAGATCATGTCTTGATCAAAATTCTCAGATGAAATTGAATGTTGTTGAGAAACCCTAATTAGTGAACCAGATGAAAGTGAAGCTTGATGCACTTCTGATTAGGACACAATACTCTTATTTGTTGATGGAGAGAGATATATTGAGTGTATGAGAACTTGATTTATTGATGACCAATCCAAAACTTTGAATGGTCAATCCTTTGAGCTCTTTGAGGGAAACCTTAATTCACATATGAAACAAACCAGGCATATCTTGATCTTGAGGTTAGTTATGCATGAATGATGGCTATGATGAAAATGATTATGAAATCTAGGGGTAAAATTTGGGGTGTGACACTGTGCTAACTGCGTCTGCCCAAAAATATTTTGGAAGGTTGGAGTCACTGAGCATTGTTCTTGCGAGTTCCACCAAGGATCTATTCTTTCTCTCTACGACACCGTTTTGTTGTGGTGTTCGTGGTACGGAGAAGTTGTGGGAAATTCCGTGCTTTTCGCAAAATTCTTCAAAGAATGTGTTTTGAAATTCTCCCCCGTGGTCACTTCTTATGGAGGTTATTGAGAGAGACTTCTCATTCTGAATTTGTTTTGCATATTTTTTGAAAGCCTTGAAAGCATCGCTTTTCTACACAAGAAACAAAGTCCACGTATATCAAGAGAAGTCATCAACAATTACTAAACCGTAAACATTACCTCCGAAGCTTTTCGTTCTTGATGGACCGAAGAGATCCATGTGCAAGAGTTGAAGTGGCCTCGACGAAGATACAACATTCTTGGATTTGAAAGTTGTCTTGGTTTGCTTTCCCTTTTGGCATGCGCCACAAAGCTTATCCTTGATGAACTTAATCTTTGGAAGACCAACAACTAGATCATGCTTTATTAATTTGTTCATGTGCTCCATGTGTATATGAGCGAATCTTTTATGCCATAGCCAAGCCTCGTTGTTGTCTGTCATTAAGCACTTTACCTTCAAGGAAGAGTCATCAAAAGAAGTCATAAAAATATTATTAACCCTTTTACCTTTTAGCAAAATGTCATGGGTGACTTCATGCTCTATCACACATTCATCTTTTGAGAAATTGATTCGGAACCCTTTGTCACACAATTGACTTATGCTAAGAAGGTTGTGCTTTAGGCCTTCAACATAAAAGACATCTTTGATGATGGTAGAAGGGGGTGCTCCAATGGTTCCTACTCCAAGGATCTTTCCTTTAGTGTCATCACCGTATGTAACATATCCCTTGGCCTTTAAAGATAGATGTGAAAATTTGTCGATGTCGCCCGTCATATGCTTTGAACAACCGCTATCAAGATACCATTGATTCGAGGTTGTCTTCAAGCATACCTACAAAACAAAATCAAGTTTTGTTAGGTACCCAAATTGCTTTGGGTCCTTGGTAGTGTAGCACCTCAAATTTGCACCTACCTTTTTGTACATTCATTTTCATATTAGGTCATTAACATAACATAGTCCACTGCATAGCATTGCATTGTCCTTTGCCCAAGTGCAAGTCCTCTGACAAAATTAGGTCAAACTGGTCAGGAGATCAGTCAATCAAGCAAGCAAGTACAATTTCCATTGAGACAAGGCCCTGGGGTTGGTCCAACATGTTCACGTGACCTAGGGGTCCTTTTGAAGTGTTTTGGTCAAGGATTGGGTGCTCAGAAGTCATCAGTCATTGTTCAATCCACCAGAAACCCTAGAAATTCAACTGTGGTCAACTATGGTCAACTGTGCCTGAAATCAAGGATTTGAAGGTGGGAGATGGTTTTAAAGGCTTCATTCATGTCCATACAAGTCTCATTTGACTTTTCAAAGATCAAGGTTGAAGAAAATAAAGTCAGATCAAAAGTTTCCTAAAATAGCAGGTGACCTGTAATTGGAAACTGCCAAAAATGGAAAGTTCTTCTCCTCAAATTTACATCATCATAAAAGCTTCAAATGAATTTTTGTCCAACATGAAAGTTGAAGATCTTGCTCTCACCTTTCCAAAAAGTCCAAGAACACTCATTTCTCATTTATGGTTGGCAAGTTATGATCAAATCATTTTCAAGAAAAGTTGAACTTCAAAGTGAGATAACTTTCAAACCATTTGGCAATTTGAGTGAGGTTTTTTGCTACAAGTCACATTTGACATGCTCTATCCAAATCCTTCATCACATTTCACCAAAAATCATCCAATCAAAATGGCCTTTTTTAAGTGACTTGAATTTAAAAAGGGAGAGGTGAAAAATTGACTTTCAAATTAATCATTGTCTACACATTCTACCAATTGCAAATGATCAAAAACCATATTTGGGATGTGTTTAGGCCCATTTTCGTGCACTGTAGCATGCACCCCCATGCATAATGTTTGATTTAGCAATTTGCACATAACTTTCATTTTGATTAATCCTTGTGTTTTGGCTTAAGTTTAATTAACAAGGTTCATTAACAGTTGGTACATATAGTTAATCATAACAGAAAACACACTGAGCATTCCATTTCTACTCAGATCTAGATCTAGAAAAAAAACTCTCTCAATTCTTCACTTGGATTTTTTCTGAAAAATTTCCAAAGAGCTTGTGCCATTGTTCATTGATTCATCACTTACTATCATTTTGGAAGCTTTTGTAAGCATAGATCCATGACTGTTCAAGCAAAACCAGCACTGTTCCATTGAACCTCTTCCATGGCAGTTGAGATTTTGAGCTGGAATTGAAGCAACTGAACCTTCAACACTCCTCCATTCATCATCTGGAACCTCAAGGCGCTTCTGTTTCAGCTTGTCACGGCCAAAGAACCACGAATCCATCCCTGTTCTTCAAATCAGGTAGGAATTCAAACCTTGCCATTGTTAAAATTGTGAGATGCTTTGAATAGATCTTGCCATGCTGAGTTCAATGAACTTTAAATCGTGAAAAATCATTGAGTATTAAGAGAGAAATGTTGAAATGAAGTTTGGTTGTCAAATGTTATGTTGCTTGTTTCTTCCATGCTAGCTCGAATTAGGGAAAACCAAGGTTGGATTATTGATGAGCATTAGGAGATGAACATATTGGTATCTCATTTGTTGAAATCTGGAACAAAAGTTCATCGAGATGATGAACATGATGAATGCTTGCATAAACCCTAATTTTTCAACCCAGAAACCCGTGTTTGATCTGCTGGGATTTCGCCTTGCATGTATTTCGTGTTTCATGGCCATGTGACCAATCAGCGCTTGCCACGCCCTTAAGTGAAACGCGGCGTTTCACTTAAGTGGCCTTGTAATTACAAGTTTGCCATTGTCCGTGTTTAATTCCATTTAAATAATTTCCACTTTTCAATTTTTATTTCATTTGGCATGTTGATCTTAGAAAATTCATAACTCTTCCAATACTTATCCAAATAACATGGGATTTTTTGTGAAATGCTCCTCATGATCTGTAGTTTATTATGGTGATTTTTCAAGAATTTTTGCACGTGGGGATTTTTAATTGGGCCAGGGTTTGTTCATGTGTGTCCAATTTGTGTATGCCTTGCCATTTTGCTTGTGAAATGATGATGCTTGCTCCAATGACTCTCAAATTTTTTGTGCTTAAACTAGATATGTTCATGGTTATTTTGGTATAGAGGTTGTGATTTTATCGTTGCTGGTTGATGAGATATGATTTTTTGAATAGAGGTGTGACAATTTGTGTCACACCATCCTTGTCTAACTTCATGATTTTAATAACCATGCTTATTGAACTCAAAATGGTCTGGATTTTTGCATGAAGATACTTGTTGATGTTTAGAATGCTTGTGAATTTTTCTGGAATTTTTGAATGCATTTCCTATTTGTTTGGTAATTTCTCCCCTGTTTGACCAATTGTTGACTTCTTGTGAGACATGATTTCATTTGATTTGTGAAATTCTAATTCTTAATTGGATGGACTTGAAATTTGACATGTGAATTGTAGACATCTTAAAGTTTGTCATGGTGTTAGTACCATTCATTTATCATGTGTTGTTTTTGTTTTATGATTAATTGAAGTTGGTGCATGTTTTGATGCTTTGTATGAGTTTGCTTGAACTTGCCTTGACTTTTTGAATTTCATTGACCTACTTCCCTTGATCCAAATGAGCTGAAATTTGGTGTGCTTATCATGTTATGGATGATGTTTGACCATGAATTATTTGAGGATTTTTTTTGAAATGTTTGTGATTGGATTTGAGTTGAATCATTCTGTTGACTTCTATGAGCTCCTATTCGCATGCTTTGTGCTATTTTGATCATGAAATGATAATGATGAATGATATGAACATGAGACCCATTAGATTTGATTTTTAATTGTTTGATATTGATTTTGGATAAGTTTCATGTTCTGTTTTGATGATTTGATCTCATTTTGGCCCTAGTCTTGGACTAGTGGTCTGTGCTCTCACTTTTGAGTTGTGTTTCAGGTTAATAGCACAAATGGCCTATGTTTGATGATATGCCTCCATTGGAGTGGACTTGTGACTTGTCTATGGCTAACTTTGACTTTGTTTTGCAGGGTTTGATACTTGAGTTTGAGCCTTAGTGGCTTGCACCTTTGTGCATTGGCTTGTGTTTGTCTGTGTATAGTTAATTGTTAATCATTTGCTGTTTGGTTTTGGTTTGCCTAAGTACTGATTATCTTGGATTGTTTTCAGGTACTTTAGTTGCTTTAGTTCCATTGAGAACTTGCTTTGCTTTGCTTAAGAGCATTTGCATTGAGGTATAACATCCTAACTCCATGTAGTCTGGAAGACCTGGCCTGTTACTTGGCCAGGCACCTGTCTGAAGTCCTCCTTAAGAGGCAATATTTGTGTTTGTTTACATTTGTCCTTGTACATACTCAAAGACCTCCTAAGTGAAGAGGCATTGGCAGATAACAGGGATGTGCAATCCATCCCCTGCTATTCTGTGTGTCATCTGCTTTGCTCACACCACTATGTTGACGCATTGCAGATATTAACCCAAGATCATTGTACATTGAGTCAGTGTCATATGTGTAGAAGGGTTCCCACTTTCTGAACCCACACATTCTTGTCTTAAGCTCTCCCAGGCCAGGGATAAGAGCTGTGAAGTCTCATCTTCACTCACCTTTCATCAGCTTCACCCTAACTCTCAATGTTAGGGTTAAGAGCTAACATTACCCTGTTACAGTGGTTTGTTTGTTGAGGTTGATATGACCCCTCGACTAAAACCTAACCTTGATTGAGCCCATTGATTGCATATAGTGTGTGCTATTTGTGCTTGTGTGTTTTTTTTTTAGCTTGCTTCCTGTGCAAGTTAGGTTTAGTTTGGCTTGCTTCCTGTGCAAGTCATGTTTAGGATAGGCTTGCTCCCTGTGCAAGTTAGCTAGAAACCTTAACTTAGGGATGAATTTGCATGATAACATCTAGGCTCGAGTCGTAGTCTCCCTAGTTGTGTCTCCCTCTGTTATCTGGTTAGGCTAGTCTTGTGTCCCTCCGTAGGGGAACTACGTCGCCCTGATCCTCATACCAGATGAGGTACGTAGGCAGGAGATGAGCTGATCTCTCCGGGCGCCCGTTTTGTTTTGTTTTGTGTGTGTCAGGAGATGGATGTAAGCCCAGCGATTGGCAGTCCACATCCTCTTGTTGTGTGCTTGGAGTCCGGTATAAGTCCATCGAGTGGCATCTGGTTTCCGGTGTGGGTGTGTTTTGGTTCGGAAGCTGATGTAAGTCCAACGATTGGCATTCGGGTTCCATGTTTGCCCATGTGTTGTGTAGGAGTTTGACGTAAGCCCAGCGATTGGCAGTCGATTTCCTGTGTTGTTTTGTTTGTGTGCGTCAGCCGAGCTACGAATGCTCTGATTCTTCTTCGTCCAAGAAGATATGTATGCATAGGATGCGACATCCTAGCGAGCATGTGTTGTTTCCCCAGTCCGAACTACTTCGATTCTGATGTCTATGCTTGATAGACTAAGTAGGCCCAGGATGCGATATCCTGCCGAGTCAGTCTTGTTTGTTTTCTTGTGTCTCTTTCAGCCAGTGTTTGTTTATTTGAGCAGCGTTTTAGCAACCTTTTTCCTTCCTTTTGTGCGTGGATCCCGTCGAGTACGACAGATGCGTAGGGGTGCTAATACCTTCCCTTCACATAACCGACTCCCGATCCCATTCTCTTTGGTCGCGAGACCATGTTCTTTCCAGGTTTACTCTGAGCGTTTCCTTTCTCTCTTTTGGGATAAATAACGCACGATGGCGGCTCTGTTGTTCTTGTTTCCCGCCGGTTTTTCGCGTGATGCGACAGCTGGCGACTCTGCTGAGGACTAGAGAAGTTGACCTTCTGCTGGTCCATCTTCCCTAAGCGAGTCTCTCCTAGCGCTCTCTAGGTTAGGGTTTTGGTTGTTGTTTGCTGTTATTTATTGCATTCATTATTTATTGTTTGCATTTATTGTTTGCATTTATGTTTGCATTTATGTTTGCATTTATGTTTGCATTCATTCATATTCATTGTTCATCTGGCTGGCTGGTTGTCTGTTTCTCTCTGTTGGGGTGGGAGTTACTTGAGGTAAAAGGCCCAATACCCAGGCCATGAGTGAAATCTAGGATACTTAGGAATAGAGTGATTCATGGGAAGCGGGTGGTATTGCGCCACTTAGCGGAACATTGATATCACGAGCAGTTCAGACCCTGGTGGGATATTATCGTTGCATACTTCGGGTGTGTATATGATGATATTCTGCAAAAGGTTATTTATGTTGCGTTTCTCTCGACCTTACCCTAGCCTAGACGACACCCGTGAGTGGGGAGGGTTTGATCATTATTACAGGTACCGTTGGTGACTTGTGGTCCTGTTGGTGACTTTGGGTTCAGACGACAGTGTCTCAGTTGACTTTGGGTTTCAGATGGATTTGGGGTTCTGAGTTTAAACCGAAGCTACGACCTTGTGTTCTGAGATGCGCCGCCAGCCAGTCTTGTCTGCATCATTTGCATCATAGCATGTTTATTTTCAAAAAATAAGCAATAAAAAAAAAGAAAAAAGAATTGAAAAAAAAGAAAAGGAGAAAAAAACTAATATCTACATGCATATCATTTCTCAGGTACATTCCAGAGCTTGTTCACTGATAGAGATGACAACAGTCCCAGAACCGAAGCGGAAGACCTGTTCCTACAGCTTTCACCGTGAGCCTTTGACGTCTCTGATTGAGTTGAGTAGCCTTATGACCAGTGGTAACCAGAAGGGGTTTGTTGACCAGTATGGAGATATTCTGACGTTGTTGAAGATGGTAGTCGACCCAGTGCCGTTGCAGACTCTTCTTCAGTTCTACGATCTAGAGTTTCATTGTTTCACCTTTCAAGATTATCAGTTGGCGCCTACTCTCGAGGAGTATTCTATTCTGCTGAGTGTCCCGATTCAGCATCAGGTTCCTTTCTTGGACGTGCCCAAGGAAGTCGATTTCAGGGTTATTGCTAGAACTCTTCGTTTGAATTTCAAGGAGATCAGTGGTAGTTGGAAGACCAGTGGTGGTGTTGAGGGTTTGCCTTTGAAGTTTCTATTGAGGGTAGCTAGAGAAGAAGCAGAGAAGGGGAATTGGGAAGCTTTCCATGCCCAGCTAGCTGTTATGATCTATGGGATCATTTTGTTTCCAAGTATGCCCAACTTTGTTGACTATGCTGCAGTCATCATCTTCATTGGAGGAAATCCAGTTCCTACTCTGTTAGCTGACACTTACTATGCTATTCACAGTAGGCATGGTAAGGGTAGAGCTATCAGATGCTGCCTCCCGCTGTTGCTTAGATGGTTCATGTCTCTCCTGCCAGTTAGTGGACCCTTTGTGGATGCTCAGAGCACTCATAAGTGGACTCAGAGGGTTATGTCTCTTACCTCCTATGACATCAGATGGCAGTCATACCGGATGAATGTGCGGAATGTTATTATGAGCTGTGGAGAGTTCCGGAATGTGCCACTTGTGGGGACCAGGGGTTGCATCAATTACAACCCAGTCCTTTCTCTTCGCCAGTTAGGGTTTGTGATGAATGGAAGACCACTTGATGCTGAGGTAGCCGAAAGTGTGTATTTTGAGAAGCAGAGTGACCCGGCTAGATTGGAGCAGATAGGAAGAGCTTGGAAGGCTATTGGTGTAAAGGATGGATCTGTCTTAGGGAAGAAGTTTGGCATTGCTATGCCTGATTACACTGATTGGGTCAAGAAGAGAGTGGAAACTTTGTTGTTACCCTACGATAGGATGGAGCCGTTGCAGGAGCAACCACCTTTGGTCCTTGCTGAGAGTGTGCCCACTGAGCACTACAAGCAAGCCCTGATGGAGAATCGCCGGTTGAGAGAGAAGGAGCAAGATACCCAGATGGAGCTGTACAAAGCCAAAGCTGATAGGTTGAACTTGGCTCATCAACTCAGAGGAGTGCAGAGAGAAGATGCTAGTAGACCGAGAAGCAAGAAGAGAGCCTACGAGGAGATGGAATCCATGTTAGATGCAGAACACCGGGAGTGCTTGAAGCTGCAGAGAGCTGAAGCCAGTTACCAAAAGAAGATCAGAGACCTGGAGAAGCAACTCAGAGACAAAGACATCCAGTTGAGGAAGGAGGTTGACTCGAGACAGGCATTAGAGACCCATCTTGGAGGAGAGGTTGTAGAGCTTAGACGACAATTGAAGGAGAAGATCACCCCTCTACCAGAATGTTCAGAATGCGCCTTGTTGATAGACCAGTGCCAGTACCTGAAGACTCTCATTCCGGAAGACCGTTTGTCTTAGATTATATCTTTGATGTGTAGGTTGAGAATCACCTCCAGGCTTGTTGGATGGGGTTCATTGTTGTAATCCGTTTATTTGGATCTTTGCTGACTCTGTTATATGAGCATGTTGCTCTTATCTATAGATAAGGTTGTTGGTGTTTCATTTTGATCTCATTTATCTTGTATATGTTGTTCTCTTGTTGCTGCAGGTTGCCATCTTTTAAGGTTGTATCAGGCCCTTTGAATGCCTGAGAAATGAACATATCATGTGCATCATACACATCATTAACATCATACTCATAACATTTTGCATAGAAGGTGTTCTTGTTCGTGACTTCTCACTTTGGTTCCTGTGTTCAGGCAGGATAGCTGATCAAAGACCGCACCGGTACTCGACAAGACTGAATCATCAAAGGAACATGGATCAAGTGCAAGCCGAGTTAGCTGAGATGAGGGCTAACATGGCCCAGTTCATGCACATGATGCAAGGGGTCGCACAAGGACAAGAAGAACTCCGAGCTCTAGTTCAGAGGCAAGAAGCTGTAATTCCACCGGCCAACCAAGCTCTGCCAGAGGGAGGCCCGATCAATGACAACGCTACTGCTGCTGTTCCCATCAACAACTATGTTGTAGGGGACGAATTGAGAGGTATTAGAGTCAACGGTCAACCGATTGCTCCAGAGACCGCTAATGCCAGAGTAGTCCGTGCTCCGGCCCGTAATCAGGCTCCGATTGTTGACAGACAAGAGGATATGTTCACCCTGCTCAGCGAAGACGAAGATGTTTTGGGAAGGGTTGATGAGAGGGATCGTAAAGTGGATGCCCTTGCTGAGAAGATCCGGGCTATGGAATGTCAGAACTCTCTCGGTTTTGATGTTACCAATATGGGGTTAGTGGAAGGCTTGAGAATCCCGTATAAGTTCAAAGCACCGTCCTTCGACAAATACAATGGCACTTCTTGCCCTCGCACCCACGTGCAGGCCTACTATCGGAAAATCTCTGCCTACACGGATGATGAAAAAATATGGATGTACTTTTTCCAAGATAGTCTATCTGGGGCTTCTTTGGATTGGTACATGGAACTGAAGAGAGATTCGATCCGTTGCTGGAGAGACTTGGGTGAAGCTTTCCTCAGACAATACAAGCATAACATGGATATGGCACCTAGCCGGACTCAGCTGCAGAGTCTGTGTCAAAAATCTAATGAGAGCTTCAAAGAGTACGCCCAGAGGTGGCGTGAGCTTGCTGCGAGAGTTCAACCCCCTATGCTGGAAAGGGAGTTGACAGACATGTTCATCGGCACTCTTCAAGGTGTATTTATGGACCGGATGGGAAGCTGCCCATTCGGTAGTTTTTCTGATGTCGTCATCTGTGGCGAGAGAACTGAGAGTTTGATCAAGGCTGGAAAGATCAATGATGCTAGTTCCTCCTCTTCTAAGAAACCTTTCTCTGGGGCACCTCGCCGTAGAGAAGGTGAGACTAATGCTGTACAACACCGAGGGAATGTGTACAGAGGAAATCAGAACAGAAACCAGTACCGTCAGGTTGCTGTAGTGACAATCCCAGCACCTCAACCTCGCCAACAACCACAAAGAGTTCAACAACCGCAAACAACAACAACAACAGCAACAACGTCTGTATCAGCCCAGACAAAGAATGCCTGATCGACGTTTTGATCCGCTACCAATGTCGTACGCCGAACTACTGCCCGAACTACTCAGGTTGGGGTTTGTTGAGTTGCGTACCATGGCTCCGCCTACAGTATTACCTCCTGGGTACGACGCCAACGTCCGTTGTGACTTTCACTCTGGGGCACCAGGGCACCACACTGAAAAATGCCGGGCTTTCCAGCACAAAGTCCAAGATTTGATCGATGCCAAGGCGATCAACTTTGCTCCGGTACCCAACGTTGTGAACAATCCTATGCCTCAGCATGGTGGGCATAGGGTAAACAATGTTGAAGGGGAAGCTGGAGATCTGGTTGCTAGTGTTGATGATGTTCAGACTCATCTGTTGGTGGTAAAGGGCCGTCTGCTGAATGGGGGTGTCAACCCGGGCTGTGATGAGGGTTGTTTTGGTTGTACTGAAGCTGATAATGGTTGTGACCAGTTGAGGGTTGGTATTCAAAAGCTGATTGACGAGGGCTGTGTTCAATTCAGTCGGGCTGTCGGAGATAATGGGTCAGTGTCAACTGTTACCATCTACTTTAAACCGTCTGAAGGACAGGGACAAAGAGTTGTTAGTGCATCTGCAGCAAGCGGTACCCCAGTCACCATTTCTGCTCCGGTAACCATCAATGCTCTAACTACTATCGTTGCAAGAAGACCATTTGAGAATAGTAGGGCTGTGCCATGGAGTTATAATAATGCCTACCGCAGCAACAGAAGGGCTGATAATCAGGCGAGGCTAGTAAATCAAGCGCCTGTGACGATCAGTGCACCGGTCAAAACTCCTGTGGTTGTGAGTCCCGTTGTGGACAATGTTGGTGGACCAGGAGGTTTTACCCGGAGTGGGCGACTGTTTGCTCCTCAACCGTTGAGGGATGCTAATGCTGAGGCATCTGCTAGATCGAAGGGCAAACAGGTCATGGTTGACGAGGAACCGGCTCAGAAGGAAGCTGAGGGTTCATTTGAACAGGACGTGGAGGAGTTTATGAAGATCATAAAGAAGAGTGATTATAAGATCGTCGATCAACTTAATCAGACTCCGTCCAAGATTTCAATACTTTCTTTGCTGCTGTGCTCCGAGGCACATCGTAATGCCTTATTGAAGATGCTGAATATGGCTTACGTACCTCAGGAGATTTCCGTCAACCAACTGGAGGGTGTGATGGCCAATGTGAGCACCAGACATGGGGTGGGGTTCACTGACCTGGATTTAACGCCTGAAGGGCGCAATCATAACAAAGCCTTGCATATCACTATGGAGTGCAAGGGGGCAGTGCTGTCTCACGTATTGGTAGACACCGGGTCGTCACTGAATGTCTTGCCTAAGCAGATTCTGAAGAAGATTGATGTTGAAGGGGTTGTGCTCACTCCTAGTGACCTTATTGTGCGCGCATTTGACGGATCCAAACGTTCTGTGTTTGGTGAAGTTACCTTGCCGGTGAAGATAGGTCCGGAGGTTTTTGATATAATCTTCTACGTGATGGACATTCAGCCCGCCTACAGTTGTTTGTTGGGGCGTCCATGGATTCACGCAGCAGGGGCAGTCTCATCGACTCTCCACCAAAAGCTCAAGTATGTCTGGAACGGTCAGATTGTGACCGTGTGTGGCGAAGAAGAGATTCTGGTGAGTCACCTTTCCTCGTTCAAGTATGTCGAGGTGGATGGCGAGATCCATGAAACCTTGTGCCAGGCATTTGAGACTGTGGCTCTTGAGAAGGTGGCGTACGCTGATCAGAGGAAGCCGGGTGCTTCGATTGCTTCGTACAAGCAAGCCAAGGAGGTTGTTGATTCCGGCAAAGCTGAGGGTTGGGGCAAGATGGTGGACTTGCCTGTCAAAGAAGACAAATTCGGCATTGGTTATGAGCCTCTCCAAGCAGAGCAGAGTGGTCAAGCGGGTCCGAGTACCTTTACCAGCGTTGGGCTGATGAATCATGGTGACGTCTTTGCAACCGGTAATGAAGACCGTGATAGCGACTGTGATTTAGACAACTGGGTTCGCCCGTGTGCACCAGGGGAGTCTATCAACAACTGGACGGCTGAAGAAGTGGTCCAAGTTACTCTTCAGACAGAGTAATTTTCTTTGTTTTTTCATTTTGCATGAAAACCCCACATTCTGCCCAAGGCGTAGTGGTTCATTGTAGGGCCTCATCATGTTTTAATGATTATCATTAATAAAGGACGTTTTGCAATCAAATTTTGTGATCCCTGTCTTTCTATTTTCGCTTTCATTTTTTTCAAAAAACAATAAAAATGACAATGTTTTTGTTTTTGTGACTTTATTGAACTCTTTTTCTAAAACAAAACATTAAAACATGCAGAAGTGACCTTGTGGCATCCACTATGAACAATCCTGTTATGGCTCAGTATGATTTTGATAATCCCATCTACCAAGCCGAAGAGGAGAGTGAGGAAGACTGTGAACTCCCGGAAGAATTAGTCAGATTGCTGAAGCAGGAGGAAAGGGTCATCCAACCTCATCAGGAGGAGTTGGAGGTTGTTAATCTGGGTACTGAGGACGCCAGAAGAGAGATCAAGATTGGGGCTGCTTTAGAGGACTCTGTCAAGAGGAGGCTGATCGAGATGCTGAGAGAATATGTGGAGATATTCGCCTGGTCATATCAAGATATGCCTGGTTTGGATACAGACATTGTGGTGCATCGATTACCTCTTAGAGGAGAGTGCCCTTCGGTCAAGCAGAAGCTTCGCAGAACAAGTCCTGATATGGCTGTCAAGATCAAGGAAGAAGTTCATAAGCAGTGGGATGCAGGTTTTCTGGCTGTTACAAGTTATCCCCCGTGGGTGGCCAACATCGTTCCCGTGCCGAAGAAGGATGGCAAAGTCAGAATGTGTGTCGATTACCGGGATTTGAACGGAGCGAGTCCAAAAGATGATTTCCCATTACCTCACATTGATGTATTGGTTGATAATACGGCTCAATCCTCGGTATTCTCTTTCATGGATGGTTTCTCAGGCTACAATCAGATTAAGATGGCGCCAGAGGACATGGAAAAGACGACATTCATTACACCTTGGGGCACGTTCTGCTATAAGGTGATGCCATTTGGGCTGAAGAATGCCGGTGCTACCTATCAGAGGGCAATGACGACTCTCTTTCATGACATGATGCACAAAGAAATTGAAGTGTACGTGGATGATATGATTGCGAAGTCGCAGACAGAAGAGGAGCACCTGGTTAATTTGCAGAAGTTGTTTGACAGATTGGTCAAGTTCAAGCTGAGGCTGAATCCAAACAAGTGTACGTTCGGCGTGAGATCTGGGAAGCTATTAGGCTTTATTGTCAGTGAGAAAGGGATTGAGGTTGATCCAGCAAAAGTCAAAGCTATCCAAGAGATGCCTGAGCCGAAAACGGAAAAGCAAGTCCGTGGGTTTTTAGGGAGGTTGAACTACATTGCAAGGTTCATATCTCACCTAACGGCCACGTGTGAACCAATTTTCAAATTGCTAAGAAAAGATCAAGCAATCAGGTGGAATGATGACTGTCAGAAAGCTTTTGACAAGATAAAAGAGTATTTACAGAAACCTCCAATCCTGATCCCTCCAGTTCCAGGGAGACCTCTGATAATGTACCTATTAGTAACCGAGAACTCGATGGGGTGTGTATTGGGACAGCATGACGAGTCTGGTCGAAAAGAGCATGCCATATACTACCTTAGCAAAAAGTTTACCAACTGTGAAACAAGATATTCACTGCTCGAGAAAACTTGCTGTGCTTTGGCCTGGGCTACTCGCCGACTGAGGCAGTATATGTTGAACCATACTACCTTATTGATTTCTAAGATGGATCCAGTAAAATACATCTTTGAGAAACCGGCTCTCACTGGACGTGTTGCCCGTTGGCAGATGATCTTAACAGAGTATGATATCCAATATACGTCTCAGAAGGCCATCAAAGGTAGTGTTTTGTCAGACTATCTCGCCGAGCAACCGATAGACGACTATCAGCCTATGATGTTTGAATTCCCTGATGAAGACATCATGTATCTGAAGATGAAAGATTGCGAAGAGCCTCTTGTCGAGGAAGGACCGGATCCTGATGACAAGTGGACACTGATGTTTGATGGGGCTGTGAATATGAACGGTAACGGTGTTGGGGCAGTGCTCATTAATCCCAAAGGTGCACATATACCTTTCTCTGCCAGATTGACTTTTGACGTCACCAACAACGAAGCTGAATATGAGGCTTGTATCATGGGAATTGAAGAAGCCATTGATTTGAGAATCAAGACTCTAGACATCTATGGAGATTCCGCTCTAGTGATCAATCAGGTCAATGGAGATTGGAATACGAACCAGCCGCATTTGATTCCGTATAGAGATTACACCAGAAGAATACTGACGTTCTTCAAGAAGGTGAAGTTGTATCATGTCCCCCGGGATGAGAATCAGATGGCTGATGCCTTGGCTGTTTTGTCTTCTATGATCAAAGTTCATTGGTGGAATCATGTGCCACATGTTGCGGTGAATCGACTCGAGAGGCCTGCGTATGTGTTTGCAGCCGAGTCTGTTGTGATTGATGAGAAACCGTGGTATTATGACATCAAGAACTTCCTCAAGACTCAGGAGTATCCTGAAGGGGCGTCAAAGAATGATAAGAAAACCCTGAGAAGGCTAGCTGGAAGCTTTTATCTGAATCAGGATGGTGTTCTGTATAAGAGAAACTTTGACATGGTCTTGCTCAGATGCGTGGATAGACACGAAGCTGACATGTCGATGCAAGAAGTGCATGAGGGTTCGTTTGGTACCCATGCTGGTGGTCATGCAATGTCCAAGAAATTGTTGAAAGCCGGTTATTACTGGATGACTATGGAATCCGATTGTTTCAAATACGCTCGGAAGTGCCATAAATGCCAGATCTATGCTGATAAGGTGCATGTACCACCAAGCCCGTTGAATGTCATGAACTCGCCTTGGCCGTTCGCCATGTGGGGCATTGACATGATTGGGAAGATTGAGCCTACTGCTTCTAATGGACATTGCTTCATCTTGGTTGCGATTGATTACTTCACCAAGTGGGTGGAAGCAGCTTCCTATGCTAATGTTACCAAACAAGTGGTTGCCCGGTTCATCAAGAAGGAGATCATCTGTCGTTATGGAGTTCTCGAGAGAATCATCACTGACAATGGTTCGAATCTCAACAACAAGATGATGAAAGAGCTTTGCAAAGATTTCAAGATTGAACATCACAATTCTTCTCCTTACAGACCAAAGATGAATGGTGCTGTAGAGGCGGCAAACAAGAATATCAAGAAGATTGTGCAGAAGATGGTCGTGACGTACAAGGATTGGCATGAAATGTTGCCTTTCGCTTTGCATGGGTACCGTACCTCTGTACGTACGTCGACCGGGGCAACCCCGTACTCCCTTGTGTATGGTATGGAAGCAGTTCTGCCTGTTGAAGTGGAGATCCCTTCTCTGAGGGTATTGTTGGATGTCAAGTTGGACGAAGCCGAGTGGATTCGTACAAGGTTTAATGAGTTAAGCCTTATCGAAGAGAGACGGTTAGCAGCTGTGTGCCATGGGCAGTTGTATCAGAGAAGGATGAAGCGAGCCTTTGATCAGAAAATGCGTCCTCGAAGCTATCAAGCTGGTGATCTAGTTTTGAAGATGATCCTTCCTCCCGGTACAGATAACAGGGGCAAGTGGACTCCTAATTATGAAGGTCCATATGTTGTGAAGAAGGTCTTCTCCGGTGGAGCCTTGATGCTTACAACTATGGATGGTGAAGATTTTCCGTCCCCTGTTAACTCAGACGTAGTCAAAAAATACTTCGCATAAATTGACCGCTGGACAAAAAGAATAAAAGAGTCCAGGCAAAAAAGGGCATCCCGGCGAACCAAAAATAGAAAGAAAAGGTTCGGGCAAAAATTAGGGATAAAAATGAAAAGAATTTGTACACCCGATAAGTCGAAAACCCGCAAGGGCGGCTTAGGCAAAATGGGTATCCCGTTGGATTGAAAACCCGAAAGGGCGGTCCAGGCAAAAGAGGGATTAGAGCGAAGACTACAGTCTGAGTTATCTGTACTTCATCGCGCTTCGTCGTTTGTCATCTCGAAAGATGTGATCGGTCCAGTCAGTCTTCTCAGAAAGCAAGGAGTTGGGAGGAAAACTGATGATCTGCGGGTTATAACAGAATTGGGAAATAGTGGATGCCGTGTTCACATTGCCATTAGGATAGTTTATTTTTCCTTTTGTGCGCGATTACCTCTTCCTAGGAATCGCTTCCCAATGTATTCGCCTTTTCAGGCACATTTTTCAATCAATAAAAGTCGTTATTCAGATAAATAGCTCTTTTGTTTTTATTTTTACTGTTTTGTTTGCAAAAACGTCCGAATTTTTGATAAACATTGCATATAAGAACATGAAGGCTAGACAATAATGTGCAAAAAAGATAAAACATTTGAAAATAATTTTGAATGTCGAGGACACTTGAGCGTATCTTGTCCATGTATCCCCTGGGGGCATTTTGTTATGCTGTTTTGCAGGTTGGCATCTGTGAGGATGTTTCCCCAACAGGTATTTCCCCAAGCCAGAATGGAAGCTATCAGAGCTTTGTTCCCCAACAGAGTTGCTTTTCATAGCAAATCTCCCGAGCAGAGATTGATGTTGATAATCTTCCTCAGCGAGTCCCCGAGTGGAGCGGGTTCAATGAAGTTTTTCTCCAGCTATTCTCCTAGCTGTGGATTGGTTGGATCGTCCCCAGCGGAGTGTTTTATTTCCCAGAGCAGAGTTTATCCTACTTGTGGTTTGGTTGGGCTCTCCCCAGTGAAGTCGCCGGTTTGTCCCTAGCAAGTCGCTTTAGTATTCCCCGGCGAGTTGCTTTGCTTTCCCCCAGCGGAGTTGTATTGATGGTTTCTCAGCGCAGTCGTCCTGTGTATTCCCCGACGGAGTGTTTATCCTATGCATTTTGCATATAGTGATCATTGCATCCTCAAACTGCGTAGCATTCCCATTCCATAGGGAGCATTACGCCATAGAAAAGTTCAAACATATGCATTCACATGTTAACCTAACCAGACCTTATCCCCGGCAGAGGCGGATCATTTTGTTCAACATCGGTACAGCACGTCTGCTACAATTGCTCCTGACAGCATTCAGGACTAACTCTCCCAGAGAGGTGTATTTCCTCACCCGTCCGCGAACGGAAAGCTTGTTTCTCCCCAGTGAGACCCCAACAAGTGTTTAGCCTTGCCTTGACGTACTTAAGATGTCATTCTTGTGATACCGGTAAGTGTCATGTCAGCACTCGCGTGTGTTCTTTCTTCGGATGTCGGTAAACATCATCTTTCGATGTCGGTAAATATCGAGTCTCATCCCAGTCATCGGTAAATGTCTGGTCGCCTTTGTGTGATGTCGGTAAACATCATCTTTCGATGTCGGTAAACATCGAGTTTTTTCCAGTCATCAGTAAATGTCTGGTAATTCCCCAGCTAGAGATCCCCAGTAGAGTCGTCGGTAAGCGTCCTGTCTGGTTTCCTGTTACAAGTATTTGTTTTTCCTTCCCCGGTAAAGTGTTCACCTTTCTGTTGGTGTCGATAAACATAGTCTCACCCCCCAGTCATCGGTAAATGTCTGGTCGTTTTTTGGATGTCGGTAAACATCATCTTTCGATGTCGGTAAACATCGAGTCTCATCCCAGTCATCGGTAAATGTCTGGTCGTACGTTTTTCTTGTTGATAAAATCGAGATCCCCAAGAGTCGTCGGTAAACGCCTTGTCTGATTCCGTTACGAATATATCCTTTTCCTCCCCTAGTCGAGACGCCATCGGTAAATGGCCCTACTTTCTTCGATATCGGTAAATATCGAGTCCCCAGTTGGAGCAGCCATCGGTAAATGGTCTTGCTGAAGTTGATATCGGTAAATATCAAGTTTCTTTGAAGCCACCATCGGTAAATGGTCTTGCTTCCTCTTAATATCAAGTTGTTTCCCAGCAACCATCGGTAAATGGTCTCGCTGAAGTTGATATCGGTAAATATCAAGTTTCCAGTATTTAGCCATCGATAAATGGTTTCGCTTTCCTGAAGTTGTCGTGCAGCCGTCATCGGTAAATGACTTGGTTTTTCTTGTATCATATCCCGCAGAGTGCAAATTTCTACGGTTCTTTGGTATTCAATCCCTGGGTACCTTGAAAGTCTGACAGCCGTTGCTCTCATCCGTTCGGGTTCCCAGTTGATTGAATAGGGGCAGCTGTAGCACCTCAAATTTGCACCTACCTTTTTGTACATTCATTTTCATATTAGGTCATTAACATAACATAGTCCACTGCATAGCATTGCATTGTCCTTTGCCCAAGTGCAAGTCCTCTGACAAAATTAGGTCAAACTGGTCAGGAGATCAGTCAATCAAGCAAGCAAGTACAATTTCCATTGAGACAAGGCCCTAGGGTTGGTCCAACATGTTCACATAACCTAGGGGTCCTTTTGAAGTGTTTTGGTCAAGGATTGGGTGCTCAGAAGTCATCAGTCATTGTTCAATCCACCAGAAACCCTAGAAATTCAACTGTGGTCAACTATGGTCAACTGTGCCTGAAATCAAGGATTTGAAGGTGGGAGATGGTTTGAAAGGCTTCATTCATGTCCATACAAGTTTCATTTGACTTTTCAAAGATCAAGGTTGAAGAAAATAAAGTCAGATCAAAAGTTTCCAAAAATAGCAGGTGACCTGTAATTGGAAACTGCCAAAAATGGAAAGTTCTTCTCCTCAAATTTACATCATCATAGAAGCATCAAATGAATTTTTGTCCAACATGAAAGTTGAATATCTTGCTCTCACCTTTCCAAAAAGTCCAAGAACACTCATTTCTCATTTATGGTTGGCAAGTTATGATCAAATCATTTTCAAGAAAAGTTGAACTTCAAAGTGAGATAACTTTCAAACCATTTGGCCAATTTGAGTGAGGTTTTTTGCTACAAGTCACATTTGACATGCTCTATCCAAATACTTCATCACATTTCACCAAAAATCATCCAATCAAAATGGCCTTTTTTAAGTGACTTGAATTTAAAAAGGGAGAGGTGAAAAATTAACTTTCAAATTAATCATTGTCTACACATTCTACCAATTGCAAATGATCAAAAACCATATTTGGGATGTGTTTAGGCCCATTTTCGTGCATTGTAGCATGCACCCCCATGCATAATGTTTGATTTAGCAATTTGCACATAACTTTCATTTTGATTAATCCTTGTGTTTTGGCTTAAGTTTAATTAACAAGGTTCATTAACAGTTGGTACATATAGTTAATCATAACAGAAAACACACTGAGCATTCCATTTCTACTCAGATCTAGATCTAGAAAAAAAAACTCTCTCAATTCTTCACTTGGATTTTTTCTGAAAAATTTCCAAAGAGCTTGTGCCATTGTTCATTGATTCATCACTTACTATCATTTTGGAAGCTTTTGTAAGCATAGATCCATGACTGTTCAAGCAAAACCAGCACTGTTCCATTGAACCTCTTCCATGGCAGTTGAGATTTTGAGCTGGAATTGAAGCAACTGAACCTTCAACACTCCTCCATTCATCATCTGGAACCTCAAGGTGCTTCTGTTTCAGCTTGTCACGGCCAAAGAACCACGAATCCATCCCTGTTCTTCAAATCAGGTAGGAATTCGAACCTTGCCATTGTTAAAATTGTGAGATGCTTTGAATAGATCTTGCCATGCTGAGTTCAATGAACTTTAAATCGTGAAAAATCATTGAGTATTAAGAGAGAAATGTTGAAATGAAGTTTGGTTGTCAAATGTTATGTTGCTTGTTTCTTCCATGCTAGCTCGAATAAGGGAAAACCAAGGTTGGATTATTGATGAGCATTAGGAGATGAACATATTGGTATCTCATTTGTTGAAATCTGGAACAAAAGTTCATCGCGATGATGAACATGATGAATGCTTGCATAAACCCTAATTTTTCAACCCAGAAACCCGTGTTTGATCTGCTGGGATTTCGCCTTGCATGTATTTCGTGTTTCATGGCCATGTGACCAATCAGCGCTTGCCACGCCCTTAAGTGAAACGCGGCGTTTCACTTAAGTGGCCTTGTAATTACAAGTTTGCCATTGTCCGTGTTTAATTCCATTTAAATAATTTCCACTTTTCAATTTTTATTTCATTTGGCATGTTGATCTTAGAAACTTCATAACTCTTCCAATACTTGTCTAAATAACATGGGATTTTTTGTGAAATGCTCCTCATGATCTCTAGTTTATTATGGTGATTTTTCCAGAATTTTTGCACGTGGGGATTTTTAATTGGGCTAGGGTTTGTTCATGTGTGTCCAATTTGTGTATGCCTTGCCATTTTGCTTGTGAAATGATGATGCTTGCTCCAATGACTCTCAAATTTTTTGTGCTTAAACTAGACATGTTCATGGTTATTTTGGTATAGAGTTTGTAATTTTATCATTCCTGGTTGATGAGATATGATTTTTTGAATAGAGGTGTGACAATTTGTGTCACACCATCCTTGTCTAACTTCATGATTTTAATTACCATGCTTATTGAACTCAAAATGGTCTGGATATTTTCATGAAGATACTTGTGAATGTTTAGAATGCTTGTGAATTTTTCTGGAATTTTTGAATGCATTTCCTATTTGTTTGGTAATTTCTCCCCTGTTTGACCAATTGTTGACTTCTTGTGAGACATGATTTCATTTGATTTGTGAAATTCTAATGCTTAATTGGATGGACTTGAAATTTGACATGTGAATTGTAGACATCTTAAAGTTTGTCATGGTTTTAGTCCCATTCATTTATCATGTGTTGTTTCTTTTTTATGATTAATTGAAGTTGGTGCATGTTTTGATGCTTTGTATGAGTTTGCTTGAACTTGCCTTGACTTTTTGAATTTCATTGACCTACTTCCCTTGATCCAAATGAGCTGAAATTTGGTGTGCTTATCATGTTATGGATGATGTTTGACCATGAATTATTTGAGGAATTTTTTTGAAATGTTTGTGATTGGATTTGAGTTGAATCATTTTGTTGACTTCTATGAGCTCCTATTCGCATGCTTTGTGCTATTTTGATCATGAAATGATAATGATGAATGATATGAACATGAGACCCATTAGATTTGATTTTTAATTGTTTGATCTTGATTTTGGATAAGTTTCATATTCTGTTTTGATGATTTGATCTCATTTTGGCCCTAGTCTTGGACTAGTGGTCTGTGCTCTCACTTTTGAGTTGTGTTTCAGGTTAATAGCACAAATGGCCTATGCTTGATGATATGCCTCCATTGGAGTGGACTTGTGACTTGTCTATGGCTAACTTTGACTTTGTTTTGCAGGGTTTGATACTTGAGTTTGAGCCTTAGTGGCTTGCACCTTTGTGCATTGGCTTGTGTTTGTCTGTGTATAGTTAATTGTTAATCATTTGCTGTTTGGTTTTGGTTTGCCTAAGTACTGATTATCTTGGATTGTTTTCAGGTACTTTAGTTGCTTTAGTTCCATTGAGAACTTGCTTTGCTTTGCTTAAGAGCATTTGCATTGAGGTATAACATCCTAACTCCATGTAGTCTGGAAGACCTGGCCTGTTACTTGGCCAGGCACCTGTCTGAAGTCCTCCTTAAGAGGCAATATTTGTGTTTGTTTACATTTGTCCTTGTACATACTCAAAGACCTCCTAAGTGAAGAGGCATTGGCAGATAACAGGGATGTGCAATCCATCCCCTGCTATTCTGTGTGTCATCTGCTTTGCTCACACCACTGTGTTGACGCATTGCAGATATTAACCCAAGATCATTGTACATTGAGTCAGTGTCATATGTGTAGAAGGGTTCCCACTTTCTGAACCCACACATTCTTGTCTTAAGCTCTCCCAGGCCAGAGATAAGAGCTGTGAAGTCTCATCTTCACTCACCTTTCATCAGCTTCACCCTAACTCTCAATGTTAGGGTTAAGAGCTAACATTACCCTGTTACAGTGGTTTGTTTGTTGAGGTTGATATGACCCCTCGACTAAAACCTAACCTTGATTGAGCCCATTGATTGCATATAGTGTGTGCTATTTGTGCTTGTGTGTTTGTTTTTTTAGCTTGCTTCCTGTGCAAGTTAGGTTTAGTTTGGCTTGCTTCCTGTGCAAGTCATGTTTAGGATAGGCTTGCTCCCTGTGCAAGTTAGCTAGAAACCTTAACTTAGGGATGAATTTGCATGATAACATCTAGGCTCGAGTCGTAGTCTCCCTAGTTGTGTCTCCCTCTGTTATCTGGTTAGGCTAGTCTTGTGTCCCTCCGTAGGGGAACTACGTCGCCCTGATCCTCATACCAGATGAGGTACGTAGGCAGGAGATGAGCTGATCTCTCCGGGCGCCCGTTTTGTTTTGTTTTGTGTGTGTCAGGAGATGGATGTAAGCCCAGCGATTGGCAGTCCACATCCTCTTGTTGTGTGCTTGGAGTCCGGTATAAGTCCATCGAGTGGCATCTGGTTTCCGGTGTGGGTGTGTTTTGGTTCGGAAGCTGATGTAAGTCCAGCGATTGGCATTCGGGTTCCATGTTTGCCCGTGTGTTGTGTAGGAGTTTGACGTAAGCCCAGTGATTGGCAGTCGATTTCCTGTGTTGTTTTGTTTGTGTGCGTCAGCCGAGCTACGAATGCTCTGATTCTTCTTCGTCCAAGAAGATACGTATGCATAGGATGCGACATCCTAGCGAGCATGTGTTGTTTCCCCAGTCCGAACTACTTCGATTCTGATGTCTATGCTTGATAGACTAAGTAGGCCCAGGATGCGATATCCTGCCGAGTCAGTCTTGTTTGTTTTCTTGTGTCTCTTTCAGCCAGTGTTTGTTTATTTGAGCAGCGTTTTAGCAACCTTTTTCCTTCCTTTTGTGCGTGGATCCCGTCGAGTACGACAGATGCGTAGGGGTGCTAATACCTTCCCTTCGCATAACCGACTCCCGATCGCATTCTCTTTGGTCGCGAGACCATGTTCTTTCCAGGTTTACTCTGAGCGTTTCCTTTCTCTCTTTTGGGATAAATAACGCACGGTGGCGGCTCTGTTATTCTTGTTTCCCGCCGGTTTTTCGCGTGATGCGACAGGTAGTTAGTACCCTTTTTAACCCACACATAATGCCCTTTTGGAACGCTAAAGTTTCGCACATAACAAGCATTAGGTGTGTGCCCTTTGATTCCACAATAAAAGCAAGTAGGTTGAAAATCACTCTTATATCTAGGAACATAATTCTTCTTCTTAGCAATCATTTTCTTTTTATGACTTTGATGCATATTTTTAGAATTGTTCACTTTCTCTTTAACAACTTGTTCACTTGCTTTAACAAAAATGGTCTTATTTGTGCTTGGTTTAGAAAACTTAGAGTATCCTAATCCACTTTTATCATTAGAATACCTTTGGTGCTTAAGAATTTCTTCCAAGCCAATTTGACCTTTTTCATATCTTTCTAAAACTCTTTTAAGTTGAACAATTTGAAAAGATAAAGATTCACAATTCTTACATGCAAGACTTTGTTTTTCATCCATCAACTTTTGTTTTCCACTTTCAATATATTTTTCCAAAGCAATATTTTTTTCTTCTAAGGATGAAATTTGTTTCTTTTGGGATGAAATACTTTTATACAATGTCTTGCATTCTTTTAAGAGTTCATTTATAACATCTTGTGCGTCATTTTCATAGACTGAAAAATTGCTATTAACCTCATCGATTTCTTCATCGGAGTGATGTGAAGCCATAAGAGCCATGTTCGCACATTCATCGCTTTCCGATTCCGAAGATGAACTGATCTCATTATCGTCCCAAGCGACGTAAGCCTTTTTGTTTTTGAATTCCTTCTTGCCTTTGAATCCTCCTTTCTTTGTAAGTTTTTGGCAGTCCGGCTTTATGTGACCTTGCTGTCCACATTCATAACACGTGACGTCTTGCATTGATGTGGATGCTTCCTTTTTCCTGAAATGGTTATTCTTTTTAGGATAAGAGGAATTTTTATTTTTATTAAAAAACTTACCAAGCTTCTTTACAAGAAGCATAAAGTTCTCATCTTCGGACGTCTCATCATCTTTGTCCTTTTTTGAATCAACCTTCAAGGCAATTCCCTTGGACTTCTTTTCTTGACTTTCGTGCTTCTCGAGCCTTCCAAGTTCCAATTCGTGTTCTTGAAGTTTTCCAAATAGAGATGCGGATGTCATCGTTGAGAGGCTCTTCTTTTTCGAAATAGCGGTCACTTTCGGTTGCCATTCTCTTGTCAAAGATCTTAGGACTTTCAGGTTGAGATCATCATTAGTGAAAGTTTTACCAAGAGCAATCAAGTGATTTGTTAGATGGACGAATCTCTTTTGTAAGGCAACTATAGATTCACCGGGCTGCATGCGGAACATCTCATATTCTTGACTTAGAGTGTTTAGCCTCGATCTCTTCACTTCGGTGGTTCCTTCATGTGTTTCAACCAAGGTGTCCCAAATCTCCTTTTCCGATTTACATTGAGATATACGGAAGAACTCGTCCATACTAAGAGCGCTTTGGAGTATGTTGATTGCCTTCTTCTCATTCAGAATCCTTTTCTTATCATCTTCGTCATAAGTGTTTTTCAACTTTGGGGTACCAACTCCATTCACCACATTCACCGGTTTGTGTGGACCTTCTTCAACTACTTCCCATATACCTTCCCCTTGGGCCTCAAGATGTGTCTTCATTCTGATTTTCCAGAAATCGAAGTATTCTCCGGAGAAGAGTGGGGGCTTGTTGCTACTTCCACCGTCTTTGAAAACCGGGTTTATGCTTGCGGAAGCCATGCTGGATCTCTAGGAACAAGTTACCTATAACTTGCTCTGATGCCAATTGTAAGTTGTAAATGCGCCTAAGAGGGGGGGGGGTGAATTAGGTGGTTAAAAATTCTTCGAACTTGTTTCCGGTTTTTGGTTATTTTACGTTTAAGTGCGGAAAGATAAATTGCGGAAAGTAAAAAGACATCGGAAATTATAGTGGTTCCCTTCACAATCCGAAGGTACATCCACTCCCCTTTCGACTCGAAAGAGATTTTACTATAGTTAGAATTATTGTACAGCCTACTCACACCAATGGTGATGCTTACTATCTAACCTATAGGTAAACAAGTGTATGAAGAACAATCCTCTTCAACACCAACCCTTGTGTCCAACAATCCTGGATCACAAGTCAAAACAGAAATAAGTCTTTTTGAAGATTTTAACAAAGTGTAGTATTATCAATCTTCTCTTGATTGATCTTCTCCTTAGATAAATAATTCACTCAATGAAAAATATACAAGTGTTCAACAACAATGGAATGAGATGAAAATTTGATTATGAACACTTTTAAAAATATTGAAGGAAATATGAAGGAGTGATTATCTTAAGTTTGTATGAAAATTCTTGGAGGTGAAAATTCATTTTGAAAATTCAAGAATTTATATTGCCAAAAACACCTTTTCAAAGAGGTATAAAATTCTCATAAAAATGATGAAAAGGTACAAGTTTCTGAAAAAAGTTTTTCACTGAAACGAACAGTGTTAACCGGTTAACCAAATGGGTTAACCGGTTAACGCGTATTAACGTTAACAGATAATTTCAAAAATTGGGCTGTTAACCGGTTAACCCATATGGTTAACCGGTTAACACTGTTGAAATGCAGAAAAATACTTTAAGAAAATTGTGTCTTTCATTTCAACATGTTAACAAATGGTTATGTTAAAAATGCAAATGCAAATCATGATTGTTGAACACTTGTATACTAATCTAAGAATGAATTAGATATACCTTAGAAGTGAATCAACAATCTTGCAAACGGTTGACTTGAAAAAGAAGCTTGATCAAAATGTTTCCCATGCATATGTCTTGATAACTTTGATGCTTGAATTATCTTTGAAGCTCTTCTCTTTTTGCATTGATACATGTTGTCTTCATCAAAATACTTTTTGGATTGAAGCTTGCTTCTACAACCTAAATTTTGATATTTTTGTCAAATGATGATGACTTCAAGAGAAATAATGTTCTTAAGAACCATATGAACAACTTTAATGTTCATCAAAAATTGATTTGAAGCTTGGAAGGTCATCATTCATTTCAAAACATTATAGGTCATTTTGACTGAAACCCTAATTTTTCATGATTTTTAGGTGGGATCAAATGAATTGGAAATTTTAAGATTTCTACTTCATTTGTTATGTTGAACAAAATTTCATAATCCTAAAAGAAACACATGTGATAATACAAAACATTATAGGTCACTTTGGACCAAAGTCATTGAAATGTGAAAAAGTCCAACTTCAAGTGCCCATAACTTTCTCATAAAAAATCCAAATGATGCAAAATTTAAGTCCAAATTTATTGTCTTGAAAAGATATATAACTTTGATGTTGAAGGTTTTGTCATTTGAGGCTTGCATCATTGAAACATAAGGGCTTGAAGTTGGTCCATTTTGGCAAAATTCACATACACATGTTTTGTACATTGAACTTCATGGCCTGTTTTCATAAATTTCCCAATCCCAAATGGATTTTTGTTCAGCATAAAAATTGTTCCTCATGTCGAGACCTTTCCAACCATTACCCACATGGCCATGTTTCAATTTGGCAAAGTGCATTTTCGAAGAGATGAAGATTTATGTTCATTTATGCATAACATATCCAAACTCCATGCACAAGCCAATTCAATCACATTTGTACGTCCAAAACACTCCAATTACACTTCAACATGCTAAACCAATTGCATTTGGGCCTCCCATGCGCCTGTACAGGCCCATGCATGGAGGCCCTCATTCCACATGAACACGAGTTTGGCAAGGCTTGCATCAGCTTTCACTATAAATACAGGTGCTTAGCTTCATTCATTTCCAACCTTGTAAAGTTGCACTTCAAAGGTTGTTGTTCAAACTTTTTCCATTCGAATCTCCTTGGATCTTGCTCATTTCTTGTGTTTGTTGGTTCCTCTGAAGTCCTCTCATAAGAGGCAACTGATCTGTGTATTTAATTTCATGAATTCATCAAGTTCAGTTTGAACTCCATAGTTTTCTATCTCAGATTTCTCCTTCTATGAGAGTCTAGCGTAGAAACCAATGGCACAGGGATGATGTACATCACCCCAGCTTTCCAATGATATGAGGATCGTGCATTTTGGTGAACTTTTTAAGACCTGCAACTCTGGCCGGAGCTGGCTTACTCGCCGGAGAAGACGGTGGTGTACACCACCGTCCCCCACGCCAGATTGCATCTGGACCGTTGGTTGTTGTTTCCAGATTGAATCATTACCTTTGATTGTTATGACTTTTTAAGATGCTTCGTGTTTCTCATTTGACCAAGGCCTTTGGTGAGCGTGCGCTTTACAGCCATCTGATGTGCCACATCATTTAATGAATCTGATCCAACGCGCCAGGCTTTTTTCTAAATTTTTGAATTTCATTTTATTTTCTTTTATTTCAAAAATTCATATCTTCTTCATTTTTAATCCAAAAAATATGGGACCAATTGCAATATTTCCCTTTTTAATTCTAGTTTTTGAAAATGATTTTTTAATATTTTTTATGATGTCATTTAATATTTTTTGTGAATTTTCTCTTTTCTGGTTAATTTTAATTCATTTTAAATAGTTTCCAATATTCAAAAAATGCAAAAAAAATATTTTCTTCACATCTTTGAATGATGATGAATCTATGAAAAATATTCTCATCAATTTTTTAATTTATTTGAGATTTATTTGAGATTTTAGTTCAATTATGTTATATTGTCTTCATTTTTAATTGTTTAAAATTAGTTTCTGGTTTCTAAAAATGATGAATTTTTTTGTTAAACTTTGTTTGACCTTGATGAACTTAGGATGATCCATTTGGAATTTTTCAAGTTGATTTGAAATGGATTTGAAGTTTGACCTTTATTTGTTTATTTTAATTCAAGTATTATTTTAATTCTCAAAAATACCAAAAATATTTTATTTGTTTCTTGACTTCTAAGCTTTCCACTTGCTTCTGTTTACCATTGATTGATGTTGATTCATTCATGTTTGATCAATGTGTGTTGATTATTTCATTTTGAATTCCATTTATGTACATTTCCATTTCTTCTTCTTCTTCTTTTTTCTTTTTGATCAATGAGTTAAGATTGATGGTTAGCCTTGACATATGAGAGGCTTAACCTTCCTTGGTTCAAATCAAATTCATCTTGATCAAAGATCAAGTGAATTGCTTTGCATTAAGGATAGGTTGCTTCTTGGTCAAGAAAAAACCTAAATCAATACAAGATCATCCTTCTTTTCTTTTGGCATGACAAGTTGTAGGAGCTTGGCTTACTAGTCATGATCTCTAACTTGTGTTTGTTGCCTATAATTTTATTGACCGGCCTCAGATAGGTATGACTACTACATTAGTCCACTTACGATTGCTTAACATAGCGTTAAATTGCCTTATGGCACACTAACACTAATTACTAATGACTAACTTTTAATTCATGTCTTTAATTCTTGCAATTTACTTTAATGCAATTTAATTTCTTGCACATTAATTCATTTGCTTTTGCCCTTTGCTCACTTGAGCTCATGTTTATGTTAATACAATTTGCCTTTTGCTCACTTGAGCACATTATTGTGTATATACTATTGTGCTTGTTTTGTTGTGTTTGTGTGAACCCAATGCAAATGGAGAAAGGACTTATATTTAGGACCTTACCTATGCTAATGGAGTTTGAAGAGCAACTAGGCCTCATGCCTTTAGAGTGCTAGAATTGTCAAAAAGCAACTAGTCCTTATGCCTTTAGAATGCTTAATCTTGAAGATGAACTTGAAAGGACCCTAATTCTAAACTCACTTTTGTCCATTCTTTATTTGTATTGTGGAACCTTTTGATTTGTGTGTTCTTGTGTGCTAGGGATCCCAAACTTTCCAATTAGAAGAACCATTGTCATGAGCATCCAAAGTGAGAGATACAAGCCATTGGAAGATTCCTTGGAGCTTGATTGCTTGATTTATTTGCTTATTGCTTGCTAATTCCAAAGGATGGGAGCAACTTGGATCATCTTTATGATCTCAAGAAGGGAACCCCAAGTGGTTTTATTTCTCTTCCTTCATCTTTGCATGTTTAGGACCTAGCCATTCTTCTTCTTCCCTCCACTCTAACCCAAGCCAAACTTTTGTGCAAACATTAACATTGTTTTCAAAAATTAGAAACCTAAGCACTATGCTTTTGATTTTCCAAACTCTTTTCATAACACTTATCTTGAATTGAATCCTTAAGTCAACTTTGACCTTATTTTGTGAATACTTTTCATTTGTAAGTACAACTCACTCAATTGTTTTTGTGGTTTCAATGGCCACTTTTGCCAAAGCTTTTTTCATAAACATTAGCTATTAGGTTTGAGTTATCCTAGAGGTTGATATAATACTCACCTACATCCTTAGTGATGGACTATAAGACTTCCATGCTTATTATAGGGTTAACCCCTCACTAGCATGTTAAAGTTCTCCTCACATGGTGGATTTGTGGTTTTAGGTTGAGTTTTCTCCCTTTGATAACAAAAGACCTTAAGGCTTTTGGTTAAAATCAATTCACCCATCTTTGAGATTTTTACCCTGATCTACGTGGTTTTGATCCTAACCTTTTTTAAGATGGTACGTAGGCAATGGATTTATCCATTCAAACACAAAATTGTAAATAACTTGTGTATTCTTCTCTCATCTCCCCAATTATGTTTGCACAAATACATTTTCACAAATACCAACCTACCTTACAACATTGGTGAAAAGGGATCCCTTAGAGTACTAAGGATGTTTTGGGTGCTTAAAACCTTCCCATTGCATAACCAACCCCCTTACCCAGATCTCTGACATTTTTATTAGTTTTTGATTTGATAAAACTTCTCGGTTTTTGTTCGCTTTCTAACCTTTCCTTTGGATAAATAGAAGTGCGGTGGCGACTCGAATTGTATCATTTACTTTTGATTTAGTCAATAAATCTAAAGGTAACAAATACCCCGCTATAGAAAAGTGACGACTTTGCTGGGGAAAAGAATTTGCCTAGTGGATTTTGCCTACTTTTTACCTTTGTTGTATTGTATGCTTATATTATTTGTGACATATTTTTGTGCAAATTTGGGATGACTGTATTGATTGTAATGTATGAATTGCTTGATATATAAATTGCTTGTGTGCTTCGTGGTCTCTTGTGAGATGAGTTCTATATCCGAACTCGAGTGCACTTATGATAGGAGAATGGCATAGTCTTGTTGACTTGTGTGGAGTTATTCCTTAGCAAGTTGACTTGCAAGTCCATGCACTTGGTGGAGGTTATGTTGGGATCAATAATGTCACACGAGTAGTCGTGGTTAGGCATTACTCTTTCCAATATATGCCTTAGAAGCCAAGGACCTTAGTTTACCAAGCCCACCCTGGCCTATTTTTAGGACGTAGTGCGAAGGTCGTTCAAGTGTAAGAGTTGATACGATTGTTACGCGATACTACACTCATAAGAGTCTCTCTTGAGAATATTTTTGGAATACGAGTAGTCGTTTATCCGAAAGATTGGATGATGACTATGGGAACCTCTTGTAGAACATGATTGTCAGGTTTAACCATAGTACACTCCCTTTGGGTGGTTCTTAACCGAGACTCCATGCTCGTGACTTGCAACAAACCCTTGATTCATGGTTGATCCTTAATATCAATGGAACTTGGGTGTTGATAAGGTGTAAACCATAATCCACCAAAATGGATGATTGATATTAAGGATGACTTGTCCATCCCATGACCTTTGTGTGGTGTGATTTGCTTGATCCTTGAGTGTGATTGTTGCATACATGCATTCATGCACATCCATATCATCAACAATGAAATTTTTTCAAGGAACTTAAGAGGCCTATTTGCAAATTTTCAGACATGGATAAGCAAAGAAGGAATACGAAGAAGTACAGTTTCAGACAACCCGACTTGAAAGAGTTAAGGAGTTTGACATTCTATGTATTAGATCCCTTGGAGTTTAAGGCTCGTCATGGGAAGCTTCTGTCTATTCTTGCTACTCAGGTGGATGAAGGTCTGATGAGTGTGTTGGTGCAGTTCTATGATCCTTTGTACCGTTGCTTCACATTTCTGGATTTCCAACTTTTGCCTACGCTTGAGGAGTATGCCTATCTTGTGGGTATACCTATTCTAGATCAGTTGTCGTTCAGTGGCTTGGAGAGAGTCTCTACTTCTCAAGAGATTGTTGATCTATTGCATATAGATGAATATATTGTTGGTGCTCATATGACTACCAAAGGTGGAATTCAAGGTCTCCCATATGATTTCCTCATTGCTCAAGCTACTATGTTTGGGAAGGCCATGAGTGAGGACGCCTTTGAGGCCATATTTGTACTTCTCATCTATGGGCTAGTGTTATTCCCCAACATCGACAACTTTGTGGATGTGAAAGCTATTAGGATTTTATCTACTCTTAATCCCGTCTTGACTCTGTTGGGTGACACTTATTTCTCTTTGCATATGAGGAATGCAAAGGGTAGTGGTACCATTGTGTGTTGTTTGCCTCTGCTGTACAAGTGATTTACTTCGCACTTGCCACAGACGCTCGCCTTCAAGGAGAACAAATGATGTCTACGGTGGTCCACGAGACTTATGTCTCTCACTAATGATGATATCTTTTGGTATAACCGTGTATATGATGGTGTGCAGATTATTGACTCTTGTGGTGAATTCTCCAATGTGCCTCTTCTTGGTACATGTGGTGGGATTAACTACAACCCTATTTTGGCACGTCGTAAGCTTGGGTTCCCCTTAAAGGATAAACCTAATAACATTCAGTTAGAAGGTGTGTTCTTTCAAGAGGGTAAAGATCCCCAAAACTTGAAGGGCAGGATGGTCCGCGCTTGGCGCAAGATTCATAGGAAGGGAAGGAAATAGGTTGGTCCGAAGAATTATATTGCTTTGGAACCCTATACCTCGTGGGTTAGGAGGAGAGCTTCTGAGTACCGTATGCCCTATGATTACCCGAGACCTACACCTATGGTTATGGGTGGGCCTTCAACCCTCCCTGACCAATGAGTAGAGGAGTTGAGAGATGAAGACCGTTCGTGCGCTTGGGTCCATGAGCGAGAGGAGCTACTTCAGCAGCTTAGAGATAAGGATGCATTGATATAGTTTCTTGAGCATCAAGTTATCGAAGAGCCTGATGATGTGGTGACTTCTCTTTTTCCTCAGCCTTCCAGGTTTTGGAAGAGGAAGTACGATCGACTCGCCAAAGAGAAGGTAGATATGGAGGCAGCCTATAAGCGAGAGGTGAAGAGGCTTCGTGCAGCTTATCTTCCAGTCTCGAGAGCTTTGGACGATTATTTCTAGGGTTCCATAGGATGCTCATTTTCCTTTTCTCTTGTATTGTATTTGGTTACCAAGAATGTACTTCTTTGGTGTAAAATTTTCCAGATATTATTGATATGATTATTCTATTATATGTCTAAATGATTAATACTTTCCAAATATTTGCAAATTGAACTCTAAAAGTTCCTCCGATTAAAAATAAAATCATATGCACAAGCATTGCATGAATCATGTGCATAAGCAGGTTTTGTTCCAGGGCTTCTTGTTCAGTGGTCTAACTCTGTGTTCTTCATTTATTTTGAAGACAAGCTGACGCACCGGTACTACACCAGAGCCAACTCATCAAAGCTAATGGATCACCTAGAACAAGAGAACAGAGAACTGAAGGAGAAATTGGCAAGATTGACTGCCCTGATGGAGTCATTCTTGGCCGCCCAAAGCCAGTCTTCTCCAACGCCTTCAACTCATCCCCAGAGGACGGTCATTTCTGAGATTTCCTCCTCTACCGCGCCTTCTGACAGTGCCCACTTCGCGCCTACTGTTATGCCAGCCGGGTTTCCCTGGGGGATGCCCGCCAACTTTTTTCCTGAGGGCCTCGCCCCAACTTTTGCTTCTCTGCCGGCATCTAGCCGGGTCCTTGTTGTGCCACCTCCAGTCGTGCATACTTTGCCGAGAGTATATGACATCATTTACCACTCTGAGCCATATGAGGGCCCAGATGTCTATGAGAAAATGGATGCTATGAATGATCAATTCCTTGAGCTGCGCAAGGAACTCAAAACTCTCAGAGGGAAGGACCTCTTTGGCAAATATGTTGTTGAGCTTTGTCTTGTACCTAATGTCAAGATTCCTGTCAAATTCAAAGTGCCTGACTTTGAAAAGTACAAAGGAAATACTTGCCCGCTCAGCCATCTTGTGATGTATGCACGCAAGATGCCGACTCAGACCGACAACGATCAACTCCTAATCCACTACTTACAAGATAGCCTGTTCGGTGCCGCATTGAGATGGTACATGGGTTTGGACAACGTGAACATCCGCTCCTTCAACGACCTTGATGAAGCCTTCGTCAAGCAATACAAATACAACATTGATATGGCTCCCGATAGGGACCAACTGAGAGCCATGTCCCAGAAAGAGAAAGAGACATTTAAGGAGTACGCACAGAGGTGGCGTGAATTGGCTGCACAGATTGTGCCTCCGCTAGAAGAGAAGGAAATTGTCACAACGCGAAAAACAACCGGCCGGAAAAAAACAAACAGAGCCGCCACCGTGCGTTATTTATCCCAAAGGAGGGAAAGGAAACGCTTGAAGTAAACCTGGAAAGGAATGGTCTTACGACCGGAGATTGCAAGGTACGGGAGTCGGTTACGCAAGGGGAAGGTATTAGCACCCCTCACGTCCGTCGTACTCGACGGGATCCATGCTCAAAAGAATAGAATAAGGTTGTTGATAAACTGCTCAAAAGAATGCACACACACTGGAATAAAACACAGATGGAAGAAGGCGGAGGAAGCGGACTCGGCAGGATATCGCATCCTGGGCCTACGTAGTTTGTCAGAAACAAACATCAGAGTCAACGTAGTTCGGGGAAATGGGGAACTGGCTCGCTAGGATATCGCATCCTATGCCTATGTATCTCATCTGGAATGAGAATCAGAGCTGTCGTAGTTCGGCTAACGCACGCCGAAACAAAACACAACACAAAGACGCTGAGACGTCAAAAGAAACACACAAACGGAAACAGACTGCCAATGGCTGGTCTTACGTCTGACTCCTAACAAAAAAAGCAGGAAACAGAATGCCAATGGCTGGTCTTACATCCGACTCCAAACACGCGCAAAAAGGTTATCAAACAGACAAGCTAACAGGGAGTCTGGCACTCGAGCCTAATAGCTGTCAAGCAAACACCAAGAAGACACTGAGACGTCAGAAGAAACAAATATGTTGAACACACAGACTAAAAGGGAGTCGGGAACTCGGACCTAATATCTGTCAAGCAAACACACACAAAGGGTTGAAAAAGAAAAAGGGTGCCCGGAGAGATCTCGCACGATCTCCTGCCTACGTACCTCATCTAGTATGAGGATCAGGGCGACGTAGTTCCCCTTAACAGGGGAGAAACTTTCTCCTAACCAGAGACCGGGGAATAACTAACTAAAAGGGAGACTGACTCGAGCCTAATAGTTGTCATGCAATCCATAATAGTCCTAGGTTGAGGTATCGAAACAGATCCTAACTCGCACAAGAAGCAAGTTGAAACAGCAAATAAATAGCAAGTAAACATCACAGGTGAACAGGTATCACACACTATATGCAAACAAGCAGCTCATACAAGGCTGGGCTTTAGTCAAGGGGTCATATCAACCTCGACAAACAAGCCAACACTGGAAGGGGTGTCTGAGGCTCTTAACCACTGACATTGACCGTCAGGGTGAGCAGATGAAAGGTAATGAGGGTTAGACCTCATAGCTCTTAACCCTGGCCTGGGTGAGCTCAAGACAAAGAAGGTGTGGGGGTCCAGAATGAGGGACTCTATTCCACCTGACTGACTCTATACAAGATTTTGGGTGTTTATTCAAAAGCATCAGCACGTAGTGCGAGCATAATGAAAGACTCAACTGAATAGCAGGGGATTGATTGCAAATCCCTTCTATCTGCCAATCGCCTCTTCACTTAGGAGGTCTTAACAAAGTAACAGCACAAAAGTAAACAAACACAGTCATTGCCTCTTAAGGAGGGCTTCAGACAGGTGCCTGCCAAAGATAGCAGGACTTCCATACTACATGGAGTTAGAGAGGTTACCTAAGTGGTATGCCAACCACAAGCGAAGCAAAGCTCAAATAATGAGCTTAAAGCAGCTAAGGTACCTGTATGAAAAGCTAAACAATCAGTATTCTATTCAGACAAACAACCAACAGATAACAACAGTCAGACATTCGCAATATGTACAACATGTAAGCCATAAGAGGCAAACACTCAAGTGATTCACCACCAAAGGACCTACAACATAACCAAATGTTAGCAAACAAAGCAAATGGCAATCTCAAATGATGAGGCCACACCAACCATAGAGCTAAATGCTTGAACCTGAAATACAAAGCTCAAATTGTAAGTACAAACCCCTAGTGCGAAGCCTAGGGTCAAAAGCAAAGAAAAAAGTCAAAATAGAAGTTGATATTCAACAAGAAGCAACTTTAATCAAGCAAGAACATGTCCTAAAAAGGACCAAGTCTAAAGCATCAAGCAAAGTCATCACATGAGTAAGATAAGGCAAAGGCAATTACAAAGCACACAATTGGACATCAAGAATCAAAATTCCATACTAAAACAGAAATGAATCAAACAATCATGAAAATTTTTATGTGCACATAACATGCCAAACACAAGCATCATGCAAAAAATTGGAATCAGAAAAGATCAAATGGCATGTCAATGAAAATGAACAAGAGCATCATCCAAATGTGTGACACACATTGTCACACCCTAAGTTCATGTGCCTAAAACAGAGATGGAAAATGATAAAAATACACAACCAAGCCTAAAAAATCAAGCAACATGTTAGGAATCATCATACCAAATTTCACAGCAATTGGCCAAAGTATGAGCATTTCACAAGAGAATTGGTACAACATGTCACATTTTCACACATGTTCAAATAACAGTCCACAATCAAAATTCCAGCAATGATAAAATCAAGAAATTCACATCACAAAATAATAGGCATCCATATGAACATGTAGCAAAAAATTGGAAGTGGTTTGGATTAATTTTCTAATTGTTATGATTTTTCAAAGTTGGATGAAAATATTATGAATTAACATGGAATAATGGAAAATGAAATGAAGAAAAAATTAGAAACAACAGTCAGTGGGAATCGAACTGAGGACGGAAATTGGAAGTGCGTTGGCAAAAACAAATTCGCTATTGCTCAATCTCCACCCTGCTGGGGAATAGCACTGCCGCTGGGGAAAGGACGACCCTCAACAGGGATGAACTCCGGTGAACCCGATCCGCTTGGGGACTTCGCTGGTGAAGAAACCACCAACGCACTCTGCGGGGAAAACAGTAATCTTCGACTTGCTGGGGATATAATAATCCCGACACTGCTAGGGGAAACAGCAACCTTCCGACCTGGCCGCTAGGGAAATACCGATCTCGAACCCGCTGGGGAGATAACAATCCTGGCCCTGCTAGGGGAAATAAAGAATATCTGGCACGGAACACCTGTCGACTCGTCGAACCCTGGTATTCACCATCTACCTCCAGTGTTAGCTTTCCACTTTTGAGAGCTCCCAGACTCGTCTGGACTTTTCTGATTCATCACCTTGTACTCTCGACTTCTCCGTACTCTACGGAGATCGAACTCCTTAGATTCGCACAAACTTTCCAGTCCTCAGACTTTGAAGAGTCTTCTTGATTATTCTTCCAGGATCGTCGCACGTCTCTCGCTGTCTTCACCAATCTTCAATCCCTTGTCCCTGATTAGACTCCACGGGGATCTTTTTGTCAAAAAGGCTTCACATCACAACCTGCAAGTGATTGAAAATCTCTAACAGCACCTGCAAAAGAGATCGTTAGATAAAAACGTGCCCCAGGCGTGCCAACATTTCAACACTTGGGTCACTCAACCTTCCGAATAAGATTTCAGGTTTTCAATCTTATAAACATGCATCGGAAGGGACCTCCATATCTCAACATGCAAAGATT
Source organism: Lathyrus oleraceus (assembly GCF_024323335.1). Lineage (NCBI taxonomy): Eukaryota > Viridiplantae > Streptophyta > Magnoliopsida > Fabales > Fabaceae > Lathyrus > Lathyrus oleraceus. Next base: position 52,392,252 of record NC_066581.1, on the reverse strand, counting down.
CTTATCAAAAATAACTGGATATTTTTGCAATCTAAGCGGTAATGAAAACAAAAACAAAATTATTTGACTGAATATGCATTTTATTGATTGAAAAAGGTGGCTCAAAACCGAGCAATACACAAGAAGCAATCCCTGAAAAGAGGTAATTGCGCACAAAAGGAAAATCTATCCTAATGGCAATGTGAACCCGTGATCTCATCGAGTTCCAATCCGGTTACAACCCATATGTCCTCAAGACTCTTCGCACTTTCTGCCTTCTGAACAAGACACTTCCGACCGATCTCTACCGGGGATTATCCATTCGTCATTACCACAGCACAAACAATCATGCTAGACGCAGTTGTTCGTTTCATTCCCTCTTTTGCCTGGACCGCCCTTTCGGGTTTTCAATCCACCGGGATACCCTTTTTTGCCCAAGCCGCCTTTTCAGATTTTCGACTTGCCAGGTGTACAATTTTTTTTCTCTTCTTATCCCTAATTTTTGCCTGAACCTTTTTTCATTTTTTCTGGTTCGCCGGGATGCCCATTTTTGCCTGGACTATTTTATTCTTTTCGTCCAGCGGGTCTCTTACACGAAGTATTTTTTAACTGCGTCCGTATTCACAGGGGATGGAAAATCCTCGCCATCCATGGTCGTCAAACAAGGCTCCGCCAGAGAAAACCTTCTTGACCATGAATGGACCTTCATAATTAGGTGTCCATTTGCCCCTACGATCGTTTTGAGGAGGAAGGATCCTTTTCAACACCATATCTCCCACATGGTACACACGAGGTCGTACCTTTCGGTCAAAAGCACGCTTCATTCGCTGCTGGTACAACTGCCCGTGACAAATGGCCGCCAGCCTCTTTTCCTCAATCAGGCTCAACTCTTCGTACCGAGTCCTTACCCATTCAGCCTCTTTCAAATTCACGTCCATCAGGACTCTCAACGACGGAATCTGAACCTCAACCGTTAGCACCGCTTCCATTCCATACACGAGTGAGAAAGGCGTTGCCCCAGTAGACGTACGCACCGAGGTTCGATACCCATGCAATGAAAACGGCAATATCTCGTGCCAATCCTTATAGGTTACGACCATCTTCTGCATAATTTTCTTAATATTCTTATTAGCTGCCTCAACCGCCCCATTCATCTTCGGACGATAAGGCGAAGAATTGTGATGCTCGATTTTGAACTCCCGACACAGTTCCGCCATCATCTTATTGTTGAGATTAGAAACATTATCAGTAATGATTCTTTCGGGAATCCCATATCTGCAAATGATGTCTCTTTTGAGGAATCTGGCAACGACCTGCTTCGTCACATTTGCATTAGAGGCTGCTTCCACCCACTTGGTGAAGTAATCAATAGCCACTAATATGAACCAGTGCCCATTCGAAGCCGTAGGCTCAATCTTTCCGATCATATCAATGCCCCACATAGCAAACGGCCACGGAGATGACATCAAACTCAACGGATTAGGAGGCACGTGCACCTTATCAGCATAAATCTGGCATTTATGACTTTTCCACACGAAGTTGAAACATTGGGCCTCCATCGTCATCCAATAATACCCAGCTCTCAGCAGCTTTTTCACCATTGCATTCCCACTGGCATGGGTACCAAACGACCCCTCGTGCACTTCTTTCATCAATTGGCTTGCTTCTCTGTCATCAACACATCTGAGCAAAATCCAATCGAAATTCCGCTTGTACAAAACCCCATCCTTGTTCAGATAGAACACCATGGCCAACCTCCTCAGAGTCTTTCGGTCCTTCTTGGATGCTCCCTTAGGATATTCTTGGGTTTCCAGATAGCGCTTGATATCATAATACCACGACTTCTCATTATCAGGCGCTGCCTCAACAGTAAACACATAAGCCGGTCTATCCAGACGTTCCACCTCAACACTAGGGAACTGATTCCACCACCGCACCTTAATCAAGGCAGCCAGAGTAGCCAAAGCATCCGCCAACGGGTTCTCTTCTCTCGGCACATGGTGCAACTCCACCTTGGTGAAAAACGTCAACAATCTCCTCGTATAGTCCCGGTATGGAATTAAATGAGATTGATGCGTATACCATTTCCCGTTAACCTGGTTCACGACCAAAGCTGAATCTCCATAGATGACAAGGTTTTTGATCCGCAAATCAATCGCCTCTTCAATACCCAAGATACAAGCTTCGTATTCGGCCACATTGTTGGTGCATTCAAATGTTAGCCGGGCAGCAAAAGGAACATGAGATCCTTTCGGCGTAACCAAAACAACACTAACTCCACTACCATTCACGTTAACGGCCCCATCAAACATCAGAATCCATTCGGATTCAGGGTCAGGCCCCTCCTCCGGGATCGGTTCCTCACAATCTTTCGATTTGAGAAACATGATGTCCTCATCAGGGAACTCAAACTTCATCGGTTGATAATCCTCAATGGGTTGTTGGGCGAGGTAATCAGACAATACACTCCCCTTTATTGCTTTTTGAGAGGTATACTGGATATCATATTCAGTCAAAATCATTTGCCACCTCGCAACCCGTCCGGTCAATGCTGGCTTTTCAAAAATATACTTGATTGGATCCATCTTGGAAATCAATAAAGTGGTATGAACCAGCATATACTGTCTCAGTCGGCGAGCAGCCCATACCAAAGTGCAGCAAGTTTTCTCGAGCAGTGAATATCTTGTTTCACAGTCGGTAAACTTTTTGCTAAGGTAGTAAATTGCATGCTCTTTTCGACCAGACTCGTCATGCTGCCCCAGTACACACCCCATAGACCCCTCGAGGACCGTCAAGTACAGAATTAACGGTCATCCCTCCACAGAAGGCATCAGAATCGGAGGCTCCTGCAAATATTCTTTTATTTTTTCAAATGCCGCTTGGCAATCATCATTCCACCTGAGCGTTTGATCTTTCCTCAACAATTTGAATATGGGTTCACACGTGGCTGTCAGATGAGATATGAACCGTGAAATGTAGTTCAATCTACCTAAGAAACCACGAACCTCCTTTTCTGTCCTCGGTTCAGGCATTTCTCGTATTGCTTTTACTTTAGCAGGATCAACCTCGATTCCTCTTTCACTCACAATAAACCCCATCAGCTTACCGGATCGCACCCCGAAAGTGAACTTGTTCGGATTCAACCTCAGTCTGAATTGTCTCAGCCGGTCAAACAACTTGGCCAGATCTACCAGATGCCCCTCTTCCGTTTGAGACTTTGCTATCATGTCATCAACATAGCATTCAATTTCATCATGAATCATATCATGAAACAAAGTCACCATGGCTCTTTGATACGTGGCACCGGCGTTCTTGAGACCGAATGGCATCACCTTATAGCAGAAAGTGCCCCACGGTGTGATGAACGTTGTTTTCTCCATATTATCTGGCGACATTTTGATTTGATTATAACCAGAAAAGCCATCCATGAAGGAAAACACCGAGAACTGAGTTGTATTATCCACCAACACATCAATGTGAGGTAATGGGAAATCATCCTTTGGGCTAGCTCTGTTCAAATCCCGGTAGTCCACACACATTCTCACCTTTCCATCCTTCTTCGGGACCGGCACAATGTTCGTGACCCAAGGCAGATAATTGGTAACAACTAGGAAACCAGCATCCAACTGCTTCTGTACTTCCTCTTTGATTTTCATGGCCATCTCAGGTCGAGTTCTGCGCAACTTCTGCTTCACTGGAGGACAATCTGCTCTCAACGGTAGCTTGTGCACAACAATATCGGTATCCAACCCTGGCATATCTCGATAAGACCAGGCGAAGATATCAACATACTCTTTCAACAAGGCTACCATTCTGCTCTTGACATTTACCTCCAAAGCGGCCCCAACTTTCACTTCTTTCCTGACCTTGTCGGTACCCAGATTCACAATCTCGACTTGCTCCTCGTGCGGCTGAATCACCTTCTCCTCTTGTTTCAACAACCTGGCTAATTCCTCCGGCAGTTCACAATCTTCTTCGCCTTCTTCTTCGGTATGATAGATCGGATGGTCGAAGTCATATGAAGGTGTAACAGGATTGTTATCAATGAGATCCGGAGAATGATCGCATTTGCATGAATGTTGATTCATGCATTGCTTTTAGAACTGGAGCGAAGCAAATTAAAAGAAGAAAAATGAAAATAAACATTGCCCTTTTTATTATTATTTTTTTTTAAAACTGCAAAAATAAGTGAAAAACAGGGAACACCACTTTTAATGAAAAACATCCTTTTATTGATGATGCAAATTTTGCAAAATGAAACACATGAGGTGGCCCTTACAATGAACCATTACGTTTCGGGCAAAACGTATGGTTTTCATGCAGACAAAATTGGAAAACAAGAAATATTACTCTTCACGTAGAGTGACAGTGATGATCTTTTCGGCCTTCCAGTTCTGGATCTCCATCCCTGGTACGCACGGTTTTATCCACTGATCAAGCTCACAGTCACTGTCGATCTCTTCACCCACCGCACAGATGCGATCTGGATCCAGCATTCCAGCACTGGTGAACGTGAATGGCGGACGACGTCCCTTATTCTGCCCAGACGAGTCTCGGCCTGGCTGATAACCAACCCCAAACCTGTCTTCCTTGGCGGCAATGTCAATCATCCTTCCCCAACCTGGGGCTTCTCCACTCTTCACCACCTCAGCAGCCTGCTTATACGAAGAAATGGACGGCTTCTTCTCTTCTTTGACAAAAGTAACATTCTCCACCTTAACGGTTTCGAACGCCTGACTTGGTGTTTCAAATATCTCACCGTCCATTTCCACGTACTTGAACGATGATAAATGGATGACAAAGATGTCTTCCTCTCCGCACACTGTTACGACCTGCCCATCCCAGATATACTTCAATTTCTGGTGCAAAGTCGAAGTCACTGCCCCAGCAGCGTGTATCCATGGTCGACCCAACAAGCAACTGTATGCCGGCTGAATATCCATGACATAGAATACGGACTTAAACACCTCGGGTCCGATCTTCACAGGGAGCTCCACTTCCCCAAACACAACCCTTTTAGAGCCATCAAATGCTCTCACCACCAAATCAGTTGGCCGTAACACTACTCCTTCACAATCCAGCTTTGCCAGGGCCTTCTTTGGCAACACATTGAGCGATGAGCCGGTATCCACCAACACGTGCGAAAGCACCACTCCTTTACACTCCATGGCAATGTGTAATGCCCTATTATGATTACGCCCGTCCACAGTCAAATCAAGATCAGTGAAACCTAGCCCATGGCTGGCATTAACATTAGACACCACTGTCTCTAGCTGATTGATTGTTATCTCCTGGGGAACATAGGCTCTCTTCAATATTTTCAACAAAGCCTCTCTATGCCCCTCGGAGCTTAACATCAATGACAATATTGAAATCTTAGACAGCGTCTACTGCAAGTGGTCAACAAGCTTATACTCTGACTTCTTGATGATCCTCAGAAATTCTTCAGCTTCATCATCAAGTTCTTTTTCCGACCCCACGGGCGCCGGTGTCACTACAGGAGTGCCCTCGCTTACCACCTGCTTCCCTCTTGCCCTGGCTAAAGCCTCAGCCTTATCTTTCTTTTCTTTCTCTCCATCCCCACTCCTCAATGTGTCGGGTGCAAATAACCTTCCACTGCGAGTGAAACCACTGGGTCCGGCATTATCCACCTTTGAAACGGTGGTTTCACCTGCAGCCTGATCTTCCTGCTTCTCTCCATTACAGTATACCTCTCCACCATAATCCCATGGTACAACATCATCGTTGTCATAAGGAATTGGCCCAGGTACCGTGATGGTAACTGGAGCCGCATCTGCCAGTGCTGACAAGTCAATCGGATCAAAATATATGGTTATGGTGGAGACATCCTCCTTCCCCAAATCAACCTTCTTAAATTTGAGGCTTCCCTCATCCATCATCCTCTGGACAGCCTCTCTCAATAAAACACACCCATTAGGAGCAACGGTGCACGCAGCACAACAATCATCACAACCCGGGAAGACCCCATTCTTCAACAGTTGTTTCTTGACCTCAGCCAATGGAGTCCTCAACTGATCTATATTCATCAGCCCAATTGTCCTCCTATCCTCAGAAATTGCATTCACCCCCATCTGACCATGCGCCGGCATGGGATTAGCATTAACATTTGGAGATGGAGCAAAATTGATGGCCTTGGAGTCTACCAGATCCTGAACCACATGCTTGAAGGCTTTACAATTCTCAACATTGTGTCCAGGGGCACCTGAATGGAATTCGCACTTGGCGTTCTCATCATAGTTAGCAGGCCTCTGATCCGGTCTCAACGGAGCCAATGTTCTCAGCTGAACCAACCCCAGATCTTTCAACTTCTTCAGCAAGAACGAGTATGTCACAGGTGGCCTATCAAATTGACGATCATTCATTCGTCCTCTCACCTGATACCCGGCCCTCTGCGGTCTCTGTTGAAATGGCTGTCGTTGCTGTTGTTGATGTCGTTGTTGTTGTTGCTGTTGTTGTGCAGGCTGATTATCAGCAGGAATTGTTACCGCAACAGTGTGCTGGTAGTAATGATCCCTACCTTGTCCCCTCTGGGCATACACAACACTTGTGTCACCCTCCTTCTTACGTTGGCCATTACCAAAGGGTTTCTTCGATCCAGACGACGAAGCATTACCCTGGATCTTTCCCAACTTCAACCAGCTTTCTATTCTTTCCCCTGCCACCACTATGTCTGCAAAGTTGGTAACCGGGCATCCCACCATTCTTTCTGCAAACGTCCCCTGAAGGGTACCCATAAACAGATTAGACATCTCCCGGTCTACCAACGGAGGTTGAACTCTGGCAGCCAACTCCCTCCACCTTTGTGCATATTATTTAAACCCTTCATTTGACTTCTGAGACATACCCTGCAGCTGGGTACGACTAGGAGCCATGTCAGCATTGAATTGATATTGTTTAAAGAAAGCATCTCCCAGATCCTGCCAGCTCTTAATATCTGAGGATCTCAGCTTGGTATACCATTCCAAAGACCCACCAGACAAGTTGTCCTGGAAGAAGTACATCCAAAGCTTCTGGTCCATTGTATAGGCAGAAATCTTTTGGACGAAAGTCTGGCGATGAGTTTCTGGGCAAGAACTCCCATTGTATTTATCAAACGCAAGCGCTTTAAACTTCTATGGGATCACAATCCCCTCAACCAGGCCCATGTTTGACATGTTGACAACCCCGGGAGTAGCATAGCTTTCCAAAGCCCTTATCTTCTCTGCCAGTGCCTGAATCTCCTTGTTTGGCAGTTGAACACCATACTGACCAAACTGTTCATTCAGTATGGAGAACTGATCCGCTTCTTTATCTTCCAGGGCTTCAAAGAAAGGAGGAAACTGACTATCCTTCAGATTATTGCCCATAGAACCTGGTCCACCACCTGCAGCGAAACCAAAACCTCCACCGTTATTGATCACCACATCAGCAGTAGTCTTCCTTCTGGGATCACCACCATCCCTAGAACCACCGAGACCGTCGTTGGAAACACTCTCTAGATTATTACCACTGTTGACAGCCGAAGCCCGCTCGAGCTTTTCCACTTTCTCAACAAGTACCTTTTGCCCCAAGGCGAACCCTTGCATAACGTTGATCAACTCTCCCATCTTCTCTTTCAGCTCGAGAATATCTGCGTTGGGCGGATCCATCAGTTTGGATTTGTTGCGCCTGGTATGGTATCTGTGTGGACGTGCTACGTGCAAAGGAATGATTCTACGTGCGTGAGCAATGATTCCTGAAACAATCAAGCACGTTAGAAACCGACACCTGCAAAATAGAAGACAAGTTATTATGATTCATGCATGAATGCAATGTCCATCCATATGAGGAACACTCTGTCTTTCGATCCTGGTTTCATCGAGACAGATAATAATCTGACAGCAACATTCTGACATCAAACATCTAGTTTCACCATGCAAATCGGAGAGTTATGATTTAGCAAAGATATCCCCCAACCATGTGTGTTATGTCAGTGCGAACAGGAAAGCAAATAAAGCTTGAAGATCGATCAATGAATGACAATAACCACTGTATATCAAAAGTTCACTACACGTGCAAGAGCCATACATCAAGTCTGATACAAATCAAATTACAATTCTCCAGAATCAGAAAGGAAATACAAGTAAGTGAATTCCGTCAACAGGCCTGACGATAATCCACACATAACAACAAAAGTCTAAACTGAAGAAGGTCCCACGGACGGCTCTGCATCATCAACCATCCTGTTAAACTTCATAGCAAACCTGAGCTCAGTATTCTCCTGCTGAAGTCTCCCCACCTCCTTCTGGTGAATCTTCATCTGTCGGAAATAATGGTCCCGCTCATCAAGATAATGATCTCTCTCAGCCATAATCTTCGCGTTCTCTTCTTCCTTAATCTTCAGCTTTACTTCCCACTCAGCGGTAAGGACTCTGACTCTGGCTTCTCTCTGGTTCTTCACAAGAATTTGCCTCATCTTCTCATCCTCAATGACCTTTAAAGCTCTAGCCAACTTCTCCTTGGTGATGTCATGCTCCCTCGTGGATGACTCTAAAGCTTGGCTGACCTTGCCATAATAAGCAGTGTCTATCTCAAAACGCTTCACCACAAGAGCATGTCTCTTATCCTGGTCTTCTATTTTCCCTTTGATTTCCTGATTAGCCATTTGGATTCTAGCAACACTCATCTCTAACTCAGTCTTCTCTGCATGCAGTTGATCTCTCTCCCTCTTCATCTCCAGGAACTCTTCCATATTGACAGAAGAATGAGATTCCTCAATCAACGGATACCAAGGATCACCCACAGGAAATGGTAGACGAGTGAGCTCCACTCTCTTGCTGAGCCAATCATCAAATGGAGGAAAAGACCTGTTATTAGCTCTTCCCTAAGAAAATTTGCCTTTCCTTTGAATGCGGCGCCATGCATCAGACACTTGCCTCAACGATGACTGATTACCCTCAACCGGGAAGTAGCAAGACTCCTGAATCTCACACTTAAGAGGAGGAACCTCCATAGCGAATCCCATTTGTCTCTTAAGAAGCGTCGGGTTATAATTAATACAACCTTGAACTCCTATAAGAGGCACATTGGGAAACCCCCCACAACTGCAAATGAAATCTTGTCCAGCCCCACTACTGTGAGTCCAAGCTATGTCCTTGGCTCGCAAACCCATCAACTTGGTTGCCCAATTGACAGTATGGTCAAGAAGAACAAAGGCACCTCTGGAAGGAAAATATCCCATGAACCATTTGTACAACAGCTGAGCACAACACCTAATCAATCCCCTACGCCGCTTCTCATTCCGATTATGGACCGAGTAGTAAACATCCCCAACCAAAGTAGGAATAGGATTCCTCTGCACAAACACCCGGATAGCATTAATGTCTACAAAGTTCTTCTGATTAGGGAACAAGATGATTCCATAGACGCTTACAGCAAGCAGAGCACAGACAGCCTTCCAATCACCCAAAACAGCATACTCCTTGGCTTTAGCCTCTAGGAAACTCAGATGAAAACCAGGAAACTTTCCCTTCTCCTTCAGACCTCCTTTAGTCACCTCGGGGCTCAGATAAAGAGCACGGGAGATCCCACCAACATCAGGTTCTTCCTTAGTAGCATAGAAAGGAACCTGATTTCTGATCTGAATACCCAGGATACCAGCATAGTCCTCCATCAAAGGCCCCAACAAGTAATCCGGGAAGACAAAGCATCTCAAACCAGGATCATAAAACTGGAGAAAAGTATGGATGGCACTCCTATCCCTGTCTGTGAGCCTGGAAACCATCTTCAGAATACCACCATAAGTCTCACGGAACATCCCCACATGGTCAGGCGCAATCAATGCTATCATCTCTTTCAGCACACTGATCTCTGGATCAAAGAAACTGTAGACAATATCGTCCTTCAAACCGGCCCTCATATCTGGAACAAAGAAGTCTCTCAATCAGGATCTCAATCAAGAATGTCCCCTGCATATGGATAAACATGAGTTAGATGCGAATAAATGCAAAATGGGAATGATGCTGATGCATGAATGCAATGCACTATGCCATCCTCCAAATCATCTGAACATCCACTGCACTGAGTTCCGGTCTCTGAACTGATCACAACCATCTGAGGGACTGAATAACCATAAATCCAACTTGGGAGGTTCCGAAATAACCGGAACCAGAAGATATATCACCATCATCACCAGAAAATCACCGATCTGATAACAACAAAATCATTTGAATCAACCCAGGGAATCCTGAAATAAACGGATCCCCACTGATAAATACCACGGACAGAACTCCGGCGTCTCAGAAATAAACATTCATAAATCCAACTCATAAATAGGACCCAGATCAATAACTGAACCAATAGTCACCATCAGAACATCACCATCAGAACATGCATCTGTAGGAATCAACCCTCCCCTCACAGGTGAATTCTAATAAGGTCATCCTAAGGCGGATAATGGTCTCGATAATCGGACAAGATACTCAACGGGTTTGCCCTTTCGGGTGTGCCGCTGCAGCTCTCATAAGATCATCTAAACCAAAGATCCGGGAAAGAAAGGTCACCGAAGTCAACAGCTCAAAAGAGGTAACCCAACCAAAGTGGAATACTCCACCCGGAAGAGCTCTCTCAGAGGAACCTCGTCCGGCTTGTGGTATGTCACGTCACAACAACATGCCCAACCAACATGTGAGGAACGTGAGACCACGCTAATCCTAGGTGTATACTCGGACCTGGGTTTTAGCCCCACTCAGAACACCCACCCCAAATCAGAGGAACCAACCTGTCCAGAATCCAGCACAGTAATAATATGATGCATGCAAACATATATGAATATATACAGTATAATAATCATAAATGCAATAAATAAAGCAGTACAAGCAACCAAAACTACCCAGCAGAGTCGCCAGCTGTCGCAACGCGAAAAACAACCGGCCGGAAAAAAAAAAACAGCGCCGCCACCGTGCATTATTTATCCCAAAGGAGGGAAAGGAAACGCTCGAAGTAAACCTGGAAAGGAATGGTCTTACGACCAGAGATTGCAAGGTACGGGAGTCGGTTACGCAAGGGGAAGGTATTAGCACCCCTCACGTCCGTCGTACTCGACGAGATCCACGCTCAAAAGAATAGAATAAGGTTGCTGATAAACTGCTCAAAAGAATGCACACACACTGGAATAAAACACAGATGGAAGAAGATGGAAGAAGCGGACTCGGCAGGATATTGCATCCTGGGCCTACGTAGTTTGTCAGAAACAAACATCAGAGTCAACGTAGTTCAGGGAAATGGGGAACTAGCTCGCTAGGATATCACATCCTATGCCTACGTATCTCATCTGGAATGAGAATCAGAGTTTTCGTAGTTCGGCTAACGCACGCCGAAACAAAACACAACACAAAGACGCTGAGACGTCAAAAGAAACACATAAACGGAAACAGACTGCCAATGGCTGGTCTTACGTCCGACTCCGAACAAACAAAGCAGGAAACAGAATGCCAATGGCTGGTCTTACATCCGACTCCAAACACGCGCAAAAAGGTTATCAAACAGATAAGCTAACAGGGAGTCTGGCACTCGAGCCTAATAGCTGTCAAGCAAACACCAAGAAGACGCTGAGACGTCAGAAGAAACAAAGATGTTGAACACACAGACTAAAAGGGAGTCGGGAACTCAGACCTAATATCTGTCAAGCAAACACACACAAAGGGTTGAAAAAGAAAAAGGGTGCCCGGAGAGATCTCGCACGATCTCCTGCCTACGTACCTCATCTGGTATGAGGATCAGGGCGACGTAGTTCCCCTTAACAGGGGAGAAACTTTCTCCTAACCAGAGACCGGGGAATAACTAACTAAAAGGGAGTCTGACTCGAGCCTAATAGTTGTCATGCAATCCACAATAGTCCTAGGTTGAGGTATCGAAACAGATCCTAACTCGCACAGGAAGCAAGTTGAAACAACAAATAAATAGCAAGTAAACATCACAGGTGAACAGGTATCACACACTATATGCAAACAAGCGGCTCATACAAGGCTGGGCTTTAGTCAAGGGGTCATATCAACCTCGACAAACAAGCCAACACTGGAAGGGGTGTCTGAGGCTCTTAACCACTGACATTGACCGTCAGGGTGAGCAGATGAAACGTAATGAGGGTTAGACCTCATAGCTCTTAACCCTGGCCTGGGTGAGCTCAAGACAAAGAAGGTGTGGGGGTCCAGAATGAGGGACCCTATTCCACCTTACTGACTCTGTACAAGATTTTGGGTGTTTATTCAAAAGCATCAGCACGTAGTGCGAGCGTAATGAAAGACTCAACTGAATAGCAGGGGATTGATTGCAAATACCTTCTATCTGCCAATCGCCTCTTCACTTAGGAGGTCTTAACAAAGTAACAGCACAAAAGTAAACAAACACAGTCATTGCCTCTTAAGGAGAGGCTTCAGACAGGTGCCTGCCTAAGATAGCAGGACTTCCAGACTACATGGAGTTATAGAGGTTACCTAAGTGGTATGCCAACCACAAGTAAAGCAAAGCTCAAATAATGAGCTTAAAGCAGCTAAGGTACCTGTATGAAAAGCTAAACAATCAGTATTCTATTCAGACAAACAACCAACAGATAACAACAGTCAGACATTCCTAATATGTACAACATGTAAGCCATAAGAGGCAAACACTCAAGTGATTCACCACCAAAGGACCTACAACATAACAAAATGTTAGCAAACAAAGCAAATGGCAATCTCAAATGATGAGGCCACACCAACCATAGAGCTAAATGCTTGAACCTGAAATACAAAGCTCAAATTATAAGTACAAACCCCTAGTGCGAAGCCTAGGGTCAAAAGCAAAGAAAAAAGTCAAAACAGAAGTTGATATTCAACAAGAATCAACTTTAATCAAGCAAGAACATGTCCTAAAAAGGACCAAGTCTAAAGCATCAAGCAAAGTCATCACATGAGTAAGATAAGGCAAAGGCAATTACAAAGCACACAATTGGACATCAAGAATTAAAATTCCATACTAAAACAGAAATGAATCAAACAATCATGAAAATTTTTATATGCACATAACATGTCAAACACAAGCATCTTGCAAAAAATTGGAATAAAAAAAGATCAAATGGCATGTCAATGAAAATGAACAAGAGCATCATCCAAATGTGTGACACACATTGTCACACCCTAAGTTCATGTGCCTAAAACAGAGATGGAAAATGATAAAAATGGACAACCAATCCTCAAAAATCAAGCAACATGTTAGGAATCATCATACCAAATTTCACAGCAATTGGCCAAAGTATGAGCATTTCACAAGAGAATTGGTACAACATGTCACATTTGCACACATGTTCAAATAACAGTCCACAATCAAAATTCCAACAATGATAAAATCAATAAATTCACATCACAAAATAATAGGCATCCATATGAACATGTAGCAAAAAAGTGGAAGTGATTTGGATTAATTTTCTAATTGTTATGATTTTTCAAAGTTGGATGAAAATATTATAAATTAACATGGAATAATGGAAAATGAAATGAAGAAAAAATTAGAAACAACAGTCAGCGGGAATCGAACTGAGGACGGGAATTGGAAGCGTGCTTGGAAAAACAAATTCACAAATGTTGTGGCCAGGAATCGAACCATGGACCTTGGCCAAAATGCAGTCGTTTTAATTAATGAGGTGGCGCACACGCGAGCGGTCAAAGGACACGCAGGCCAGTCAAAAGAAACCTGGCCAATGGAAGCGCCAAGCAGGCGCATGCGTGGACGATGACTGGACCAAAACCCTAGTCTAATTGCAAAGCCGGCGACGGTGGAGCTCAGCCGTCTTCTCCGACGGTATTCCGGCGAACCTTCATGAACATTCAAACTTTTTTTTTGCAGAATTTTCCAAGGCATATATCAATGGAAAGCTCTCATCATGTAGATTCATAAAATCAAATTATCTAAGCCTAAAACATCATATATTCCATGGATCGAGTGAAAACATCTTTCATGTTCAAAACTTAAAACTAACATATCTCAACCAAATCTCAACCAAATTCAATTCTATAACCATCAGAATTCTCAGCATGATGAGATCTACCTGAACATGGAAATGATTTGAAGAATTAAGAGATTCGAATTTCTAACCTCTTGAAGAACAGTGAACTGATTCAATGGATTCAAGTGCTCTCCAGCTCCAGATTTCCTTCCTCAACCTTGCTATGAAGTCTGGTACACGATTTGATGCTTCAATTGGCTTGGATCTTGCTGAAACTCAAAGCTCCATGTTCATGTGTTCATGCACGATTTGCTTGATTCTTCACCAAAACCTTCAATCCACAGCTTGATTTACACCCAGTGATGATCAATGAACTCGAATATGCAATAAAATTCAAGTGTTATGTGAAGAATTTTCAAATTTGGATTGAGAGAATTTTTGGAGGGAATTTGGATCTAGATCTAGAATGTGTCAAAAACTTCAGAATTCTGTTGTGATTTAGCATTTATACTCTGTCCTAATCACATCCAAATCAAAATTAGGCATGAGTTAATTATGATTAGTGAAAATGAGGTGTATGACCAAAATTAGTAAGTGTGAGGTGCATGGCAAATTTTGGACGTGAACAGTAGCATGTGGAGGTGTAAACTCACTCAAAATCTTCCAATGAACACAATGGCAATGGTATTTAGCTCATGTAATCAACCAAATTCAAATTTTCCATTTTCCCTCCAAAATGAACATGCATGGGCAAATGATTATATAAGATAATTTCATTCAATGCAATGATGGATTTGGAAATTATAGGTCAAGAGAAGAAATATGCAAAAAGAGTGACTCATTTTGGAGTTTTGGATCAAAAGTTATGGCATGTTGAACTTCTATGCACCCTTGGCAATCATTTGATCATATCTCCTCAACCATTCATCAGATGCTCATGATCTTGGACTTTTTGGAGATGGGAGAGAAAGATATTCAACTTTCATGTTGGACAAAATTTCATTTGAAGCTTCTTTGATGTTGGAAAGTCAAGCTGAAGATGGTCCAAAAACTTGCCATTTTTGGAAACTTTCAATTACAGGTCACTTTCCATTTTGGGAAACTTTTGATATGACTTCAAAATCTTCAAGCTATATGTTTGAAATGACATATGGACCTCTTTTGAACATGAATGAAGTATTGAAACTCATTTCCCCACCTCATAGTCTTCAGGTCTTGCACAGTTGACTGTCTGATCCACAAATGACCTTGACATGCTCTGATCAGCTTGAGCCTCTACCGCTTGAGGAATTTGCACAGAAATGAAACCCTAGCCCACATAAGCTCTTCCACATAACCATGTGATCTCCATCTCAACAAATACCTCATCTCCTTGGTAAACCCTGACTGGAATAAAAATCACTGATTAGGGTTGACCAGAGGTCAAAACCCTAATCTAAGGGAACCTGAGCAAGCACAATGAAACCCTGGATGATGACATAACCATGATGATGGTGACATATTCTTGCAAGCAACATAATACTCAAGGCCTTTGAAGGGTCAGGAAAACCCTAATTGAAATGTACACCCTCAGATGGTTGACAATCAGTCCATAGAAACCCTCAAGCTTGAATCATGTAGCCTCTCACCTTCTGAAAAAGACTTTGGAGGATGACTTCATTATTTCCACATGATATGCAATATGCAAATGCCTAATGTCCTAAAACATGAAATGCAATATGCTAAACTAGTCCCAAGAAGAGGAGGGCAAATTTTGAGGTGTTACAGAAATGACCAAGATCTTTCTAAAGACCTTGAGTTCATTCTATTATGAGCGGATGATTGCTAGCGCTCCTTCTGATTTCACCGAGATGGTGAACATGGGGATGCATTTAGAAGAAGGAGTCAGGAAGGGCGCTTGACTAGAGAAGAATGCTCTTCTGCCAAACGTTATGGGGCGTTTGCGAAGAAGAAAGATAGCGAGCCACATGTTGTGACCTCCCATGTTAAATCAAGAAGACCCTCTGTGAAGAGGAAGACTGTGCGTCCAGCCAGTAACCAGCACCAGGTGGCTCATATAACACCTGATTTCAGAGATAACCAGCATTATCAGCATCAGAACCAGCAACAACAACATCAATAATATCAACAACAACAACACCGTCCTCAACAGCAGGCCTACCAGCCTCGAAACAACAATCAAACCAACACGAGCTATGATAGGAAGAGGGTCACCTTTGATCCTATTCTGATGACCTACGCTGAATTATATCCTTCATTAATTGAAAGGAAACTGATTACTCCACGTCACCCACCTGCTATACCTACTAACCCTCAATGGTGGTATAAGCCTGAGCTTCATTGTGTTTATCATTCCGGTGCTCCCGGACATGATGTGGAGAACTATTACCCTCTCAAGACCATGGTGCAAGACCTTGTTAGAAGCGGTATATTATTTTTCGAGGACGTAGGTTCTAATGTCAAGAAGAACCCATTGCCCGAGCATGGGAAATCTGCTGTTAATATGGTTCAGGGTTGGCAAATACAAGGTCTGATATGTCAGCCATATCCGACAATCTTTGGTCGAGATGCACAGACTGTTGTGTGGATACAGTCACTATGAGCATGACTACGACAGCTACCGTGTTTGCACTGTCAATGAGAGAGGATGTCGTCAAGTCAGGAAAGACATCCAAGAAATGTTGGATCAGGGTGTGATAGAGATACTTCAGAATCATGATGAGGACGAAGTTAATGTGATATCACCTGTATTCAGGATACCTGAGCCTGTTATCGTCTGATACGATGGCAGCAAGCAGAAGGTCTCTCATACTCTCATAATTAAGCCAGTTGGCCATGTGCCATATTCTTCCGAAAAAGCTGTTCCATATCGTTATAATGAGGTTGCATTAGAAGATGGGAAGGAGGTGCCTCTACCCTCCACTTCTGTTGTAAATATTGCTGATGTTAGTGGTCTGACCCGTAGTGGTCGTGTTTTCTCGGCGCCGCCGAAACCCCAGGCTGACACCAGAAGGGCTGATACTGTTGATAGTGCTACCCGCCCTGTGGGAAATTCTTCTTGTTGACGGAATCTGGCACTTGTTGTTGCCAGACCTATCGCTGTTGTTAGAACTCCTGTCCTTGCTGGCCAGAATGGCATGATGAAAGAGGATTGTGATGAGATGTTGAGGCTCATCAAAAGGAGTGAGTACAATGTTGTATATCAGCTACTACAAACGCCTTCAAAGATATATGTGATGTCTTTGTTAATGAACTTTGAGCCACACCGTGAAGCTTTGTAGAAGGTCTTGGACGTGGCGTACGTAGATCACGACGTTACCATAGAACAATTTGATTGCATTGTTGCAAACATTACTACTTGTAACAATCTGAGTTTCTGTGATGCTGATCTTCCCGAGGAGGGAAGATACCACAATTTGGCACTTCACATCTCTATGAACTGCAAGGATGATGCCTTGTCTAACGTGCTGGTAGACACAGGATCCTCGCTGAATGTGTTGCCAAAATCCACTCTGGCTAAACTTTCTTATCAGGGGCCTCCCATGAGGCAGAGTGGAGTGGTTGTCAAGGCTTTTGATGGATCCCGCAAGACTGTGATTAGCGAGGTTGAACTCCCAGTCAAGAATGGACCTAGTGATTTCCAGATCACTTTCCAGGTCATGGATATCCACCCATCATATAGCTGTTTATTGGGCAGACCATGGATTCACGAGGCAGGCGCCGTGACATCCACCCTACACCAAAAGTTGAAGTTCGTCAAGAACAATAAGTTGGTGGTTGTAGGGGGAGAGAAGGCTCTCTTGGTTAGCCATCTGTCTTCCTTTTCTTATATTGATGCTGAGGACGAGGTTGGGACGCCTTTCCAAGCCTTGTCTATTATTGAGCCTTCTAAGAAAGGAACTTCTTCATTTGCGTCCTATAATGATGCGAAGTTGGCCATTGAGCATGGCGCAACTACTGGTTTAGGACAAATGATTAAGTTGGAAGACAATAAATCCCGGGCTGGCATAGGGTATTCTTCAGGCACTTCCAACAAGCACGGTCTGTTCCAGAGTGGTGGTTTCATCCACATGGTTGACGACCAGGAAGTTGCTGCTATTGTGGAAGAGGATGCAGAGGAAGATTCTGGCGACTTTGTTATCCCTGGAGGAGTCTGCAATAATTGGGTCGCTGTTGATGTTCCAACAGTTGTCCATAAGTCAACGTAATGTTCATTTTGGTTTAAAAACCCTTCTCCCATGCCAAAATAAGAAGTGATGACATTGTTGGCCCATAAATACAATGATATTCATTCAATAAATTCATGTTAAATATTTGTTTTTCTAAATTATTTTCACTTTTTGCTTTTTGCATAAAATTGGTGATCACATAAAACCTTAAAAAATAGAATAAAATCAATCTTTTCATCTGCATAATAATTTGCCTTGTTTGAATTCTAAAATCTCTTTTATATCCAAAATTATTATGCAGGTTGATCAAACCCATTGAACATAATGATCCAACACCATCTCCCAACTTTGAGTTCCCTGTACTTGAGGCCGAAGAAGATGATGTTGAAGAGATTCCTGATGAGACTACCCGTCTATTTGAGCACGAAGAGAAGATCATTAAGCCAATCTTGAGAATCTGGAAACAGTCAACTTGGGGTCTGAAGATTGTGTTCGTGAGGTGAAGATTGGAGCACTCCTTGAAGAATCTGTTAAGAAGGGGTTGATTGAGTTGCTACGAGAATATGTCGACGTCTTTGCCTGGTCATATGAAGACATGCCTGGTCTGGATACTGATATCGTGCAACATTTCCTGCCTTTGAAGCCTGAGTGTGTGCCTGTGAAGCAGAAGCTCAGAAGAACTCATCCTGATATGGCAGTGTAGATTAAAGAGGAAGTTCATAAGCAAATTGATGCGGGGTTTCGGGTGACTTCTACATATCCTCAATGGGTGGCCAATATTGTGCCCGTGCCTAAGAAAGACGGAAAAGTCCGAATGTGTGTGGACTATAGAGACTTGAATAAAGCTAGTCCAAAAGATGATTTTCCTCTACCACATATTGATATGTTGGTAGACAATACAGCTAAATTCCATGTCTTCTCATTTATGGACGGATTTTCCGGTTATAATCAGATCAAAATGGCACCCGAGGATATGGAGAAGACAACATTCATCACACCTTAGGGAACATTCTGTTATCGAGTGATGCCCTTCAGTTTGAAGAACGCCGGAGCCACGTATCAACGAGCTATGACTACCTTGTTTCATGATATGATGCACAAGGAGATCGGGGTGTATGTTGACGATATGATTGCAAAGTCGAGAACGGAAGTTGAACATGTAGAACACTTGTTGAAGCTTTTTCAGCGTCTGAGGAAGTATAAGCTTCGTCTGAATCCTAACAAGTGTACATTTGGAGTCCGTTCCGGCAAGTTATTGGGCTTTATTGTCAGTGAAAGAGGTATTGAAGTTGATCCTGCCAAGGTCAGAGCAATACAAGAGATGCCTGCACCCAAAACTGAGAAGCAAGTTCGAGGTTTTCTTGGCCGCTTGAATTACATTTCCAGATTTATATCCCACATGACTGCCACATGTGCACCAATATTCAAGCTCCTCCGGAAAGATCAGCGTCATGATTGGACCGAGGATTGCCAGAAGGTCTTTGACAGTATCAAAGAGTATCTGTCCGAGGCTCCGATTCTGTCTCCGCCTGTGGAAGGGAGACCCTTGATTATGTATCTGGCTGTTCTTGAAGACTCTATGGGTTGTGTCCTTGGTCAGCAAGATGAATCAGAGAAGAAAGAGTATGTCATCTACTATCTGAGTAAGAAGTTCACTGATTGTGAGTCTCGATACTCGATGCTTGAGAAAACATGTTGTGCTTTGGCTTGGGCCGCTAAGCGCTTACGCCAGTATATGTTGAATCATACGACTTGGTTGATATCCAAAATGGATCCAATCAAGTATATTTTTGAGAAGCCTGCTTTAACTGGGAGGATTGCCCGTTGGCAGATGCTGTTGTCTGAGTATGATATTGAGTACCGAGCTCAGAAAACTATTAAAGGTAGTATCTTGGCTGACCACTTGGCACATCAACCAATTAAGGATTATCAGTATGTTCAGTACGACTTCCCGGATGAGGAGATTCTGTATTTGAAGATGAAATATTGCAATGAGCCTACGCTCGATGAAGGGCCAGAGCCTGGTTCCCGATGGAGCATGGTGTTTGATGGCGCTGTAAATCAATATGGAAATGGTATTGGGGCAGTGATTATTACTCCTCAGGGCACACATTTTACTTTTACAGCAAGGCTGACTTTAAAATGCACGAATAATATGGCGGAATATGAGGCCTGTATTATGGGTTTGGAAGAGTGTATTGATCTTAGGATCAAACATCTTGATGTTTATGGTGATTCGGCCCTTGTTGTTAATCAGATTAAGGGTGAATGGGAGACGAATCATCCTGGCCTCATCTCATATAGAGATTATGCAAGGAGGATTTCAACTTTCTTTACTGAGGTTGATTTCCATCATATTCCACGAGATGAGAATCGGATGGCAGATGCGCTTGCTATGCTTGCTTCGATGATTATGGTGAAATTCTGGAATGAAGTCCCCAATATCACTGTGATGCGCTTGGATAGACCAGCTCATGTATTTGCAGTAGAAGAAATGAAAGATGATAAGCCTTGGTATTTTGATATCAAATGTTTCCTTCAAAGTCAGATTTACCCGCATGGGGCATCTGTGAAAGATAAGAAGACTTTGAGGAGATTGTTTGGCAGTTTCTACCTCAATGGCGATGTGCTTTATGAGAGAAATTTTGACATGGTTCTGCTCAGATGCGTGGATAGACACGAAGCAGACCTGTTGATGACTGAAGTCCATGAGGGTTCATTTGGTACTCATTCTAATGGACATGCCATGGCTAAGAAGATGTTGACAGCAGGCTACTATTGGCTGACAATGGAGTCTGATTGCTGCAAATATGTGAAGAAATGCCACAAGTGTCAGATTTATTCAAATAAGATTCATATTCCCCCAACACTTTTGAATGTGTTTTCATCACCATGGCCTTTCTCTATGTGGGGGATTGACATGATTGGCATGATAGAGCCAAAAGCGCACAAGGGTCACAGGTTTATTCTCGTAGCAATTGATTACTTCACCAAGTGGGTTGAAGCGGCATCATATGCAAACGTGACCAGGCAGGTGGTTGTGAAGTTTATCAAGAATCAACTCATATTCCGTTATGGTGTGCCGGATAAGATCATTACTGATAATGGATCTAACTTGAACAACAAGATGATGAAAGAGCTGTGTAGCGAGTTCAAGATTACGCATCATAATTCTTCTCCTTATAGACCCAAGATGAATGGGGTTGTTGAAGTT
Organism: Lathyrus oleraceus; assembly: GCF_024323335.1. Classification (NCBI taxonomy): domain Eukaryota; kingdom Viridiplantae; phylum Streptophyta; class Magnoliopsida; order Fabales; family Fabaceae; genus Lathyrus; species Lathyrus oleraceus. Next base: position 52,370,930 of record NC_066581.1, on the reverse strand, counting down.
GCTAACCAGAATATCAAGAAGATTATTCAGAAGATGGTTGTTACGTACAAAGATTGGCATGAGATGCTGCCATTTGCTTTGCATGGTTATCGTACATCTGTCCGTACTTCAACAGGGGCAACCCCTTTCTCCCTTGTATATGGCATGGAGGTTGTGCTCCCAGTGGAGGTGGAAATCCCATCAATGAGAGTCTTGATGGAAGCCAAGTTGACTGAGGCTGAATGGGTTCAGAGTCGTTATGACCAGTTGAATTTGATAGAAGAGAAGAGATTAACTGCCATGTCCCATGGTCAGTTATATCATCAAAGGATGAAGAAAACCTTTGATAAGAAGGTCAAGCCTCGTGTGTTCAGAGAAGGTGACCTTGTGCTCAAGAAAGTCTTGTCTTTCGCGCCCGATTCCAGGGGCAAGTGGACTCCAAACTATGAAGGTCCATATGTTGTTAAGAGAGCCTTTTCAGGCGGTGCTTTGATACTTACAACTATGGATGGGGAGGATTTCACTCGTCCTGTGAATTCAGATGCAGTCAAGAAATACTTCGCCTAAAATAAAAATAGAATAACTCGCTAAGTTGAAAAACCGAAAGGGCGGCTTAGGCAAAAATGAGCGTCTCGGTGGATTGAAAACCCGAAAGGGCGATCCAGGAAAAAGTTAGAGACATATATTATATATATATATATATATATATATATATATATATATATATATATATATATCTATATATATATATATATATATATATATATATATATATATATATATATTATATATATTATATATATATATATATATCCCGCTAGATTGAGTACCTCACCCTGGGGAAATCTAGGCAAAAATTAGGGATTTGGCAAGTAACTGCATCCTGACAAGACTTTGTTCTACAACTTTCTTCTGTCAGAAATTCTCGCCCAGTCATCATCAACTGAAGATTCAAATACATTGAATTCAGAGTTGGTGGAGAAATGGTCATTATGTTCAATGCAGCCCTTTTCCAATATATATCACCAATTTCAATTTTGTAAAGATCTGTGGAGTCTTGCCATTTGCAGACTACCATTCCATCAAATAAATTTGAGCCTTTACCCAATTCTTTGCACTCTTATTTGTTTCTGTTTAACAAATGTTTGCATGTTTTAATTTCTAAATATCATTGTTTTAAATAAATAAAGTTTTTTTTTATAAATTGTGTTTAAACGAAGTGAACATTCACAACGACTGAAAGGATAATTGGGACATCTTCAGTGCTCTCCCAAGGATAGTATGATCTCCAAAAGGGTAAGACATTTGTTCATATTCCTAGCATATATGTATCCTCTTCATTATATTTTAGGTTGTCTCCTCCGCGAGCACAGAAGAAGGTTAAGCATCACCAACTTCCCCTGAGAGAGTCTGGAGTTTGGCCTTGGTATTCTAGCTCCCTAGTGGAGTCTGGGTCTAGCATTTGTGTTATCAATTATATCGTTGTCATCCCTTGTGCGGATTAACCTAAAATACCTTATAGATTGATAAATTGGTATGCTAATCTTTTCGAGGAAGATAGTCTTCCCTCATTCAGGTTGGAAATCTCCATAGAGCGAGCAAGAAATCCCAGCATGAGTGGAATTTTCAAACAAGTTGGTTTGTAGTTTATCCTCAGCAGATTCGCGTACTGTGATCTCCAGCAGGTTTGCTTCCCATTCATCCTCAGCAGGGTTGTTCACGTGAGACTTCCCCAATTTGGTCGCCAGCGGTTTATCTCTAGCTGATCGTCTTCAGGTTGTTCCCGGTTTGATCCCCAACAGTCTTCCCCCAGGAGAGTTGTCTAATCGAAGCCTCCTTGCTGTTACTTCCTCCTTCTCGGATAGTTTTTCCTCCTAGCAGAGAGGGTGATGGAAATGTTCATTTTTTCTATCCCCAGTGGAGCTTTGTTTCCCTCTTTCTCAGCAGAGATTGTTTCCCCAGCAGTATGAGGAATTGTGATGGTTTTGAAACCTCTATTTGGTGATTGTTCCCCACATAATTTCATATCCTATCCCGATAGATTCCCCAGTAGATTTTCTTCTACAATGGAACCTTATCCGTGTAGTCTCCCCCCAACTAAGGCACTGTCTGATTCTAGTTTGACGTTGGAATTGCTGAGGAAGACGTTTTCCTTCCTTCCCCAGCGGAGTGACTGGTTCTCCTTCTCCGCAACAGAGACATTCCTTCCGTGGTTAGAAGTGAATGATTGTTTGATGTGCTTTTATTTGGTGGTTGTTCCCCACAGAATTCTACATCATCCCCTGATAAGATCCCCCAGTAGATTGCTTCTCTGACTGATCTTATCCTTGTCTCTGCGTATTGTTGAAAGATCCCTAACTTTGGTAATTGTCATCCCTTGCTTATTCCCAACAGCGGTCTCTGATCCCCGGTGATCCTGTTTGTTCCCCTAGCAATGATCTTTGCCCCTGGCAGTGATTTCGCTTGTTTCTCAGCATTGGTCTTTATACTCTGTAGAGATTGGTGTTTCCTGGTATTTTGTTGCCCCCACCAGATTGGTTTTTCTCCTGTGGGCCTGGCTTTCTCTTTTGAGATGTATTACCGGATGTATGTCCATTGATTCTTGGACCTGGTTGTGTTAGATATGTCTGTTTGTCAGCATTCATCATACATAAATCACGCATATACATGCATAATTTTAAAATTCAGATATTCATGTTGCATTCTTTGCCATATATCTTTGTTTGTTGTCTCCTGCTATTTGGTGATATATATTTCCTCAAGCAGATGTTTGTGTCTGATCTCTCCATATAGAGTCAGCCCTATAGGCAGAAAGCGTTTATCCTTTCTTCCATATTCCCCACTGAGTTATGTCCTCGTGGATGATTGTTGTTTCTATTTCCTCCCGAAACATGTATTGGGATGGAATTACTCCCCTGAGTTATATCCTCATTTGGTTGAGTCTTGTTTCATTGCGTCTCTCTAGTTTGTTCCTAGATTGACTCCTTGCTTATTATTTCCCCTGCAGTTCCCCGTAGTTTAGATGAATGATTTCTCAGTAACCAGTAATTGTCCATCTTTTACCCAGCGGAGTTTTGTGGCCTTCTACCCAGTAACCGGTAGTTGTAAGTCCTAATTTATGTGGATTTCTACCCAGTAACCGGTAGTTGTAAACCCCATTTTATCCCCTTGCAGAGTTAACCCTTGATTTTGTTCATCCTAACCGATGACGGTTACTCTCTTCTGTGGTTTTCTACCCAGTAACCGGTAGATGTAATCCCCTCTTTATCGGTTATCTTTATCCAATATTCGGTATTGATATTCCTTCGTTCTGAGTATACCACTCAGTAACCGGTGATATATCTCTTAGATAATTGCTCTGATCAAGCAATTTATCCCCAGCGAGTCATCTTTCATTTACCCTTGTTTGGTAATGATGGTCTCTCCCATTGATTGGTCATCATTTTATAACCAGTAGCCGATATCCCGATGTCCTTTCTTTTCGGTCGATTTCTCCTTTATTAACCCAGTAACTGGTTGTGGATAATCTTCCATGAGAGTATGTTGTCTACGTTCTAACGGTAATAGATAATGTATCTCATGCGCTCTTCGGTCGAAGTCCTTTTCTTCCCCAGTTGAGTAAGATTCGTATTTCCTTATGGGATCGAATGTCCATCTAGTAAACGAGTTTGCTTTTTCAGCCCTCATTTCGGATGATGAGTGTCTTGGAAATATTCCCTAATTCACGCCTTGGTTGGTCACCTATTATATGCCCAGTAACCGGTATCCCTGGTGTTCCTTCCTTCTGCTCCCTATTATGACTTTTTGTCCCCTGTGGAGTCAGATTTTCCTGAGTTGAAATATGCCTTTTAGGTTTTCCTCAGATGTGTTTTAGATAATTGGTATCTCTCACCCTTATACCGGTCTTAGATATTCATTCTCCCCGAGCGTGTTGTTCTCTCACCCTTATACCGGTGTTTTGATCACATGTCTCCTTGAGCTTATTACCCAGTAGCCGGTAATACCTCAGTTTGTTGTTTCCTCAGTTGAGTCCTTTATGGATCTTCCCAGCCTGAGTCCCTTTGTGGGTTTTCCCCACCTGAGTTCGGATTTTTATCCGATGTTTCCTTTGTAGATAGTTTTGCTGTATTGGCATATTCCCCAATACATGCATCTTTGCATCAGCTCGAGTCTTTCCGTTGATTTATTTTCATGGAATCCCTCTCGTGTCTCTCAGCAAGTTTTAAGTCGTGACCTGCTCACGTATTTTATCCCTTTATTCCCCAGTAAAGTCCCCAGAGTCTCTATCCCATTTATGAGTGTATTATTCACATGGATTGTCAGTCTCTCCTGATTTCTTTTTCCTTTGTGGACATATATCCCCACAGAGTATTAAATTTTGCATACATACATTTGCATCATGAGGTCTCTTAGGGACCAAAATTCTTCTCTTTGTTATTATTTAAGCCCATTCTACCTCGTCGAGACAAAGATTTTAACCTTCACTTCTCCGGCTAGAATGGTCTTAAATAGGGGCATCTGTAAGACCCTAATGTTGACCCTAAGTGAAGGTGAGAAAAACAAGAAAGGGGGGTTTGAATTGTTTTGGACAATAAGCGCTTTTGCAAAATAAGAACACACAGAATTTTATACTGGTTTGCTTATAACACAAAGCTACTCCAGTCCACCCGGCCAAGGTGATTTCGCCTTCAAAAAGGACTTAATCCACTAATCTTGAAAGATTATTACAACCAAATGTCTAAGAGAAAGATCTCTTAGTCCTCCCAAGTATACAGACTACGCAGAGTCACTTGAGGAACAAAATCAATTTTATCAAAAGGAATTGTAATCTAAAGTGCTTCTAAGAGTAAGCAAATATTACAGCAAGTAGAGCAAGCAAGTGTTTTCACGTATGAGCAACGACTCGTGAAACACTAAGAGAGAAGGTAGAGAATTTTCTGTGCGTTCAGGTGTGTCTCTCACTGAAGTATGCTGTCATTTATATAGTGGTGAAAGGACCATTGGAGTGATGACAGAATATTGGTCTTTGATGAGCATTCAATGCCATTAGTGCTGTGTTTCTTGCCATAACCAATTTGTCTCCCTGAATAACTTCTTTCCAAATATACTTTCTTTCCATTTGAAGTTGTTGTTTCCGTTACTCTTTCTGGATTTTGGAGAACCTTTATCAGAGTCCTTGTTATCTCGGAGTTTCTGGGTCAAACGGAGATAGCGTTGAGGTTACATCAGAGCTTCTAAGAGTACTGGTCTTTTAGATCATCAGAGTTGAGTCCAGTGGAAGTTTAGAGCTTCTAGTATTCTGTTGTCCTGTTTTGCTCAGAGTCAGAACTTCTAGAGCGCACTTCTTCTTCAGATGCTTCTGATCTTTTAGTACTTTGTATCTGATTGGAGTTTATATCTGATAAAGCGATCAGATAGCTTTGTTCTTGGTCAGAGTCCTGCACACTTAGAGAAATTTCGTTAGGGTACCATTTTGGGTTTCATCCTTTGTTATCATCAAAATCCTGGAATCTATTGTAGAACTAATTTTGTTCTTACACTAAGATCCCTCATGGCATCATATCATTGCACTCTGCATTTTCCTCAAGGATCATAGCATTTTGGCTCCTTACCCTAAGCTGGGACTTGTGTGAGTTGGTTTGAGATCACCAAGCATGCTTGAATTGTATGTTATTGCTTTTCTTATTTTGTTTACTAACCAAAAGCACAAAAATATGTCACTAACATCTTTTGTTTTGTAGCTTGAGCAATCATAAGATCCAAGGCTCCTAGGAGGCCCCTATGCTCAAAGAATGGCCAGATGAAGTTGAAAGCAAGCATAGTAATGGTTCCTAAAGCTCTCAATCATCATATATGCCTCCCAAGTATCTCAATTTGTCAATTTGATCAAGATAAACCTAAGGGCTTGAGGATTGTTTCCCAAGGAAACCCTAATTCAACTATGCATCAACTATGCCTTGCTCATGAAGCAACCTTAACCCATGATCAAATAAAATCAAGGGAAGTTATTTCATTCATCATTTTATGCATATATGTGTCTATGTGAGTGTCCTCAATCATCAATTCATCAAGATTTGAAGTTTGGACTTGAAAAGTTGATCAGTCAATTCATCTGACTATTTTGAAATCTACTGAGACTTAAAGTTTGATGTGTTTGTCAAATTATGATGACTCCAAGAGAAACAATGTTCTAAAGAACCATATGAACAACTTTCATGTTCATCAAAAATTGATTTGAAGCTTGGAAGGTCATCATTCATTTCAAAACATTAAAGGTCATTTTGACTGAAACCCTAATTTTGGGTCAACTTCCCAAGGACCTAACTCCTTCATTTTTCATGATTTTGAGGTGGGATCAAATGAATTGGAAAGTTTAAGATGTCTAATTAATTTTTTATATTGAACAAAATTTCATAATCCTAAAAGAAACACATGTGATAATACAAAACATTATAGGTCACTTTGGACCAAAGTCATTGAAATGTGAAAAAGTACAACTTCAAGTGCCCATAACTTTCTCATCAAAAATCCAAATGATGCAAAATTTAAGTCCAAATTTATTGTCTTAAAAATATCTACAACTTTGATGTTGAAGGTTTTGTAATTTGAGGCTTTCATCATTGAAACAAAAGGGATTGAAGTTGGTCCATTTTGACAAAATTCACATACACATGTTTTGTACATTGAACTTCATGGCCTGTTTTCATAAGTTTCCCAATCCCAAATGGATTTTTGTTCAACATAATAATTGTTCCTCATGTCAAGACCTTTCCAACCATTACCGACATGGCCATGTTTCAATTTGGCAAAGTGCATTTTCGAAGAGATGAAGATTTATGTTCATTTATGCATAACATATCCAAACTCCATGCACAAGCCAATTCAATCACATTTTCACGTCCAAAACACTCCAATTACACTTCAGCATGCTAAACCAACTGCATTTGGGCCTCCCATGCGCCTATACAGACCCATGTGTAACACCCCTTTTTCTACCCCAAAATACTTAACATATAATCAGAGTAAATAAGCACGCATATAAACAAAAGGGCGTCACATCAACGTTTTCAAAAACTAAAAACTTTCAAAAACCAACAACATTCATCATCAATATACATGCACCTGGTCATTTAAAATAACACATTTCAATTATCATGAATATTCAAGAATATGCGTTCGCAGCAGAAAATAATGAATACTCATGCATTTCATAAAATGATCCATGTCCCATACCATGATCATCTCTCAATAATCTCTTCAAGATAACTAAAACCATATCCAGAATATTTGGCACGATGGCCTCTCCAACAGCAATTTCAAATAAATATGTTCACAAGTAATAACGTAATGCATATCCAAATAAGATATGAGTTCAATACTAACAATCTACCCCGTGTTACATGACCAGAGCATTGAATCATTACCTAGTCTTCAACTAAAATACGGAAACTCTCCGGCTAATCTCGAGTGAGCTACCGTCCACTTACTTCAGCAATACTACTCCTGAGTATCTGCACGATACCCATGTAAAGGTAACATTCAAACAGAAAGGGTGAGAATTCAAATCATTATGAAGAAGTATAATAAAGCACAATGATTAAATCAACAATTAAAGGAATTCATCACACTTCGTATAACCATGTAAATAATATTAACCAGCATTTATTTCACATGTTTCAAACATTCATCAAAAACTCAAGGAGTATAATATTCAAATCCAATACTATATTCCCAAATATACACATAACTACAATCATCACATAATCATATACTTTGCCAAGTTATGTATCCAAACATCATCAAATTCAATTACACACATCACAATCACAATAATGCATACACTCAATTATCACATAACTCTAATGTGACTCAATGCAAGACATGTGACTCTATGCATGTGGTACCTCAATGTGAACCCAACGTTTCACCGCATTCCGATTCAATATCTAGAATCCAAGCCACGCTTCCGATCCGGACAAGATCAAAGCCACTGCTACGCCTATTTCCAATTAAGGATCAACGTATGCTACGCCTATTTCCAATTAAGGATCAACGTTTATGTGAACCCACAATTTCATCGCTTTCCGATTCAATATCTAGAATCCAAGCCACTACTACGCCTATTTCCAATTAAGGCTCAACGTATGCTACATCTACTACGCCTATTTCCAATTAAGGATCAACGTATGCTACGTCTACTACGCCTATTTCCAATTAAGGATCAACATATGCTACCATGTGAACCCACAGTTTCACCGCTTCCACCATGAAGCCGACCATGCCATGAATGAATGTACAAATACCAACACATATGCAATTAAGATCATCTCTACCATCTTAACATTCCACATATCACCATAATTCAACTCTATGAATTATCCATCAATGGTACATATACACATTCATAACAAATACACCATTCACATAATATGCAATTAAGATCATCTCTACCATCTTAATCATTCCACATATAACCATAATTCAACTCTATAAATTATCCACCAATGGTACATCTACACATTCATAACAATCCACTATTCACATATATATGCTAATTATCAAATACACACACCTAGATTTCATTCCAAATTGAATACACCTTTTAAAATCTCAATTTTTCATTTTTCACAGCAAGTAACCGGTTAACGCTCGGTGGGTAACCGGTTAACATAAAACAGAATTAATTTCCTGCGCAGATTTTCAAGCAAGTAACCGATTAACGCTCGGTGGGTAACCGATTAACACAAAAACATAATCAACAGATTTTTAAGCAAGTAACCGGTTAACGCTCGGTGGGTAACCGGTTAACATAAAACAGAATGCAGAATTTTCTGCGTTTTTCATCGTTGGAGGACTTTCGGACCTCCGATTTCGATTCCGTAAAAAGCCAAACGTTCAGAAAATTATGACTCATACAATACTCTAAGTATATAACATTAATTTACAATTTTAACACAATAAAATCACCACAAATCGAGAATACTCATCAACCTAACAATTTCAAACAACCATACAAAATTAGGGATTTTAACCTAAACATACATCTACCCATTGACCCGATCATACTAACCCATAATAACAAGGATTCCCCCCTTACCTCTTCAATTTCCTGGAAACCCTAACTTCTCTCTTGTTCTTCCCCTCTTCTCCTTACTTTTCCTCTTCTCTTTCTCTATTGTTGTCAAATGATCAAAATAACCCTACTCCTCACTCTCCTCACCTCTTATATACTAGTATTATATTTAGGCTTAAAGAGTGATACCTCTAATTTAATTAATAGGCCCAATAAGACCTAATATTTAAATATCTCTATTTAATTCAAATAAATCAAACCAACTCAATATACACACCAAGTTAATTAATTCCATTATTCATTATATCTCATATCAACTAAATAATTAATTAACACACCAAATTAATTAATATAATCGATTATTATACTACCTAACAACCAATTAATTAATTCACACTCCAAATAAATAAAATAAAATATAGTAATAATAATATAAGAAATAATTACTAAAATTGGATTGTTACATCATGCATGGAGGCCTTCATTCCACATGAACACGAGTTTGGCAAGGCTTGCATCAGCTTTCACTATAAATACAGGTGCTTAGCTTCATTCATTTCCAACCTTAAGGCGCCTAATACTCTGCAGAATTGAAATCCCACCCTTCACCTAAAGGAATTTTGAGTTTTCTTCAATTTTTCAGTTCAATATTCAACTTCCTTGGTTAATTATTGAGCTTCAATTCCTAAGCCTAGCTACTTTGCCATCTCAAGATCACACTGCATCAAAGAGTTGGAAGAGATCGTGCCTTGTAAAGATGCACTTCAAAGGTTGTTGTTCAAACTTTTTCCATTGGAATCTCCCTGGATCTTGCTCATTTCTTGTGTTTGTTGGTTCTTCTGAAGTCCTCTCATAAGAGGAAACTGATCTGTGTATTTAATTTCATGAATTCATCAAGTTCAGTTTGAACTCCATAATTTTCTATCTCGAATTTCTCCTTCTATAAGAGTCTAGAGTAGAAACCAATGGCACATGGATGATGTACATCACCCCAGCTTTCCAATTATATGAGGATCGTGCATTTTGGTGAACTTTTTAAGACCTGCAACTCAGGCCGGAGTCGGCTTGCTCGTCGGAGAAGACGGTGGTGTACACCACCGTCCCCCACGCCAGTTTGCATCTAGACCGTTGGTTGTTGTTTCCAGATTGAATCATGACCTTTGATTGTTATGACTTTTTTAAATGCTTCGTTTGGTGAGCGCGCGCTTTACAGCCATCTGATGTGCCACATCATTTAATGAATCTGATCCAACGCGCCAGGCTTTTTCTAAATTTCTGAATTTCATTTTATTTTCTTTTATTTCCTTTTATTTCAAAAATTCATATCTTCTTCATTTTTAATCCAAAAAATATGGGACCAATTGCATTATTTCCCTTTTTAATTCTAGTTTATGAAAATGATTTTTAATATTTTTTATGATGTCATTTAATATTTTTTTGTGAATTTTCTCTTTTCTGGTTATTTTTAATTCATTTTAAATAGTTTCCAATATTCAAAAAATGCAAAAAATATTTTCTTAACATCTTTGAATGATGATGAATCTATGAAAAATATTCTCATCAATTTTTTAATTGATTTGATATTTATTTGAGATTTTAGTTCAATTATGTTATATTATCTTCATTTTTAATTGTTTAAAATTAGTTTCTGGTTTCTAAAAATGATGAAATTTTTTGTCAAACTTTGTTTAACCTTGTTGAACTTAAGATGATCCATTTGGACTTTTTCAAGTTGATTTGAAATGGATTTGAAGTTTGACCTTTATTTGTTTATTTTAATTCAAGTATTATTTTAATTCTCAAAAATACCAAAAATATTTTATTTGTTTCTTGACTTCTAAGCTTCATCTTGATCAATGTGTGTTGATTATTTCATTTTGAAATCCATTTATGTACATTTCCATTTCTTCTTCTTCTTCTTTTTTCTTTTTGATCAATGAGTTAAAGATTGGCGGTTAGCCTTGACATATGAGAGGCTTAACCTTCCTTGGTTCAAATCAAATTCATCTTGATCAAAGATCAAGTGAATTGCTTTGCATTAAGGATAGGTTGCTTCTTGGTCAAGCAAAAAACCTAAATCAATACAAGATCATCCTTCTTTTCTTTTGGCATGGCAAGTTGTAGGAGCTTGGCTTACTAGTCATGATCTCTAACTTGTGGTTGTTGCCTATAGTTTTATTGACCGACCTCAGATAGGTGTGACTACTACATTAGTCCACTTACGATTGCTTAACATAGAGCTAAATTGCCTTATGGCACACTAACATTAATTACTAATGACTAACTTTTAATTCAAGTCTTTAATTCTTGCAATTTACTTTAATGCAATTTAATTTCTTGCACATTAATTCATTTTCTTTTGCCCTTTGCTCACTTGAGCTCATGTTTATGTTAATACAATTTGCCTTTTGCTCACTTGAGCACATTATTGTGTATATACTATTGTGCTTGTTTTGTTGTGTTTGTGTGAACCCAATGCAAATGGAGAAAGGACTTAGATTTAGGACCTTACCTATGCTAATGGAGTTTGAAGAGCAACTAGGTCTCATGCCTTTAGAGTGCTAGAATTGTCAAAGAGCAACTAGGCCTTATGCCTTTAGAATGCTTAATCTTGAAGATGAACTTGAAAGGACCCTAATTCTAAACTCACTCTTGTCCATTCTTTATTTGTATTGTGGAACCTTTTGATTTGTGTGTTCTTGTGTGCTAGGGATCCCAAACTTTCCAATTAGAAGAACCATTGTCATGAGCATCCAAAGTGAGAGATACAAAAGCCATTGAAAGATTCCTTGGAGCTTGATTGCTTGCTTGATTTCTTGAGTTATTTGCTTATTGCTTGCTAATTCCAAAGGATGGGAGCAACTTGGATCATCTTTATGATCTCAAGAAGGGAACCCCAAGTGGTTTTATTTCTCTTCCTTCATCTTTGCATGTTTAGGACCTAGCCATTCTTCTTCTTCCCTCCACTCTAACCCAAGCCAAACTTTTGTGCAAACATTAACATTGTTTTCAAAAATTAGAAACCTAAGCACTATGCTTTTGATTTTCCAAACTCTTTTCATAACACTTATCTTGAATTGAATCCTTAAGTCAACTTTGACCTTATTTTGTAAATACTTTTCATTTGTAAGTACAACTCACTCAATTGTTTTTGTGGTTTCAATGGCCACTTTTGCCAAAGCTTTTTTCATAAACATTAGCTATTAGGTTTGAGTTATCCTAGAGGTTGATATAATACTCACCTACATCCTTAGTGATGGACTATAAGACTTCCATGCTTATTATAAGGTTAACCCCTCACTAACATGTTGAAGGTCTCCTCACATGGTGGATTTGTGGTTTTAGATTGAGTTTTCTCCCTTTGATAACAAAAGACCTTAAGGATTTTAGTTAAAATCAATTCACCCATCTTTGAGATTTTTACCCCGAACTACGAGGTTTTGATCCTAATCTTTTTTAAGATGGTACGTAGGTAATGGGTTTATCCATTCAAACACAAAATTGTAAATAACTTGTGTATTCTTCTCTCATCTCCCCAATCATGTTTGCACAAATACATTTTCACAAATACCAACCTACCTTACAACATTGGTGAAAAGGGCTCCCTTAGAGTACTAAGGATGTTTTGGGTGCTTAAAACCTTCCCATTGCATAACCAACCCCCTTACCCAGATCTCTGACATTTTTATTAGTTTTTGATTTGATAAAACTTCTCGGTTTTTGTTCGCTTTCTAACCTTTCCTTTGGATAAATAGAAGTGAGGTGGCGACTCGAATTGTATGATTTACTTTTGATTTAGTCAATAAATCTAAAGGTAACGAATACCCCGCTACAATAGTCTATATAGGCCATGCAGCTATCTGTTACCTTGTAAGCAAAAAGGATGCAAAACCTAGATTACTCAGGTGGATCCTTTTGCTACAAGAATTCGACTTAGATATTAGAGACAAAAAAGGAACAGAAAATGTAGTTGCTGACCATCTTTCCAGACTAGAGCATTTGAAGCCAGATCATTTACCTATAAATGATGACTTCACTTATAACAGATTGATAACTAAGTTAGATACCGTTCCCCTTGAACCTGATAGAGACAACTTTGGGACAGTTTCAGAAATTAGCAGAGTACCATGGTACGCTGATTTTGTGAACTATTTAGCCGCTGATATCATACCACCTGACCTCAACTATCAACAGAAGAAGAAATTCTTTAAAGATATAAGACACTTCTATTGGGACGAACCACTCCTTTTCAAAAGAGGAATTGATAACATATTTCGATGTTGCGTCCCGGAAGAAGAAGTCAGAAACATCATAGAACATTGTCACTCTTCACCCTATGGTGGACATTCAAGCACATCCAAGACATACACTAAGATCTTTCAAGCTGGTCTTTATTGGCCAACATTATGGCGTGATGTCCATACATATATTGTCCAATGTGACCGGTGCCAACACGCTGGGAACATCTCAAGACATGACGAAATGACTTTGAAGAACATCCAAGAAGTAGAACTATTTGACGTTTGGAGTACAGACTTCATGGGACCATTTCCATCTTCGTTGGGAAACAAGTAAATTTTGGTAGCTGTTGACTATGTGTCCAAGTGGATAGAAGTTATAGCCGCACCCACCAACGACACGGGAGTAGTCATAAAGATGTTCAAGAATAATATCTTTCCCAGATTTGGAGTTCCACACACTGCACCTTCTTCCTCTAACCATTTTGCAGGTGCCACTCCCGGTTCGTACATCACCGAGGAGATGTGGCGCGAGCACCTGGCTCGTGAAGAAAGGCATGACACCCTCCTGAATACCATGAACTAACAACTAACAGATAATATGAGTTTTATGGTAGCTTCCCAGCAGCATAGTGAGCAAGCACACCAGACTATCACTTAGTCCTTACTTGTGATCACTAATGAGCAGCATCGCCAGCGACAGGCTAATGAGCGTCACTTCGCTCTTATCGAGGCCACCCAAGAATCTCTCTTAGGTCGCTCTCAGCAGCTGCAGGAAGGACTTAGTACTCGTAACAGACATCGTCGACCCAGGCATCCTGACCAGGGCGGTGACGGTGACAGTACCGGTGATCACCCCTAGTTCTCTCTCTCTCTTCCAGGTTACTCCTACCCTATCTCATATCGAAACATTGAGGATAATGTTCGGTTTAAGTGTGGGAGGAGATTTTTATCGCTTTTTATCGTTTTACTTTATTTTTATCATTTTTTATCGCTTTCCTTTATTTAGTATGTTTTGTTTGTTTTAGTTGTTTATTTTTCCTTTCAATAAAATAACATGTGTCTGACGAGTCATCTGTGTAGTGTATCCGTATTTCTCCCATTTCTTTAACCTTACCAAAAAAAATTTGAGCAAAGAAAATAGTACATCTTGAATATTCAGGCTGTAAGACAGGTTTATAACAGGATGTAAAAGACTTGGGAAAACTTTTTCTAAAAAATCGGTATTGTCTCAACACCTTAGGCTTCATGATTATAAGAGTCGATCCCGATACCCCATATGTTGTGGCCCCAATTTTTGTTCCAAATAAGTCCTTAAGTAGTTTATCCTTGCAGTCAGCTCCGGCTTAAGCATGCTCTACGTAGGGGACCGATGAAAATAAGTGAATGATCACAAAAATTCCTGCCTTGTTCTCAAATCGTATGAAAATCCAGGCTAGGTGACTCTCACACGGTCATTTAACCTAGCAAAATAAAGACATATGTGGAACATGCAGAAGAAAAATAAAAATAATAATAAGCCTATTTGTTGGTTGGTGTAGCGGGGTATTCGTTACCATTAGAGATATTGAATAAATCCAAGGTAAATCATACAAGTCGAGTCGCCACCGCACTTTTATTTATCCAAAGGAATGGTTAGAAAGCGAACAAAAACCTAAAAGTTTTATCAAATTAAAAACTAGTAAAAGAGAGTCAGAGATCTGGGTAAGGGGGTTGGTTATGCAATGGGAAGGTGTTAGGCACCCAAAACATCCTAGGTACTCCTAGGGAGCCCTTTTCACACTTGTCGTAAGGTTGTTGTTTTGTGAAAAATTTGTTTGTGCAAACATGATTGAAGAGATGAGGAGAGAATGTACAAGTTATTTACATTTTGTGTTTGGATGGATAAACCCATTGCCTACGTACCATCTTAAAAAAGATTAGGATCAATACCTCGTAGTTTGGGGTAAAAATTTCAAAATGAGTTGGTGAATTGATTGGTCCAAAAGCCTTAAGGTCTTTACATCAAAGAAGTACAACATGGGTAGCTAGACAAAAATACAAGAGAGAAGGAAAATGATCATCCCATGGATCCCTAGAAACAATCATCTAAAGCTCGGGACACAGGAATATAAGAAGCGCGAAGCCTCTTCACCTCTTCCTCATAGGCTGCCTCCATATCTGCCTTCTCCTTGGCGAGTCGATCGTACTTCCTCTTCTAGAACTTGGAAGATTGAGGAAGTAGAGAAGTCCATGCATCATTAGGATCATCAATAACCTGATGCTCGAGGAACTCAATCAAAGCATCCTTTTCCTTGATCTAATGAAGAAACTCTTCCCATTCGCGGATCCAGGCACGTGAACGGTCTTCGTCTCTCAACTCCTCTACTCCTTGGTTAGGGAGGGTTGAAGGCCCAGCCATAACCAAAGGTGTAGGTCTCGGATACTCGTACGGCATGAGATACTCGGACGCTCTCTTCCTAACCCAAGCAGTGTAAGGCTCCAAAGCGACACAGTTCTTAGGACCCAACTCATTCCTTCCTTTCCTATGAACCTTGCGCCAAGTGCGGGCCATCCTAGCTTTCAAGCCTTGGGGATCTTTACCCTCCTGTAGTTAATCCCACCACATGTACCGAGAAGAGGTACATTGGAGAATTCACCACAAGAGTCGAGAATCTTCACACCATCATACATACGGTTGTACCAAGAGATATCATCATTAGTGAGAGACATAAGCCTCGTGGACCACCGTAGACATCGCTTATTCTCTTTGAAGACGACCATCTGTGGTAAGTGAGAAATAAACCACTTATACAACAGAGGAAAACAACATACAATGGCACCACCACCCTTTGCATTCCTCATATGTAAAGAAAAATAAGTGTCACCCAACAGAGTCGGAACGGGATTAAGAGTAGAGAAAATCCTAATAAGCGTTCATATCCACAAACTTGTCGATGTTGGGGAACAACACTAACCCATAGATGAGAAGTACAAATATGGCCTCAAAGGCGTCCTCACTCATGGCCTTCCCATACATAATAGCTTGAGCAATGAGGAACTCAGAAGGGAGAGCTTGAATCCACCTTTGGTAGTCATATGAGCACCAACCAGAGATTCATCTATATGCAACATGTCAGCTATCTCTTGAGAAGTAGGAATACTCTTCAAGCCACTGAACGACAACTGGTCTAGAATTGGTATACCCACAAGATAGGAATACACCTCAAGCGTGGGCAAAAGCTGAAAATCCGGAAATGTGAAGCAACGGTATAAAGGATCATAAAACTGCACCAATACACTCATCAACCCTTCATCCACCTGAGTAGTCAGAAGAGGAAGAAGCTTCCCAAAACGAGCCTTGAAACCCAAGGGATCTAGTACATAGGATGTCAGATTCCTTAACTCTTTCAAATCTGGTTGTCTGAAGTTGTACTTCTTTGTATTCCTTCTTTGTCTTTCCATGTCTGAAAATTTGCAAATAGACCTCTTAAATTCCTTGAAAATTTTCTTCATTATTGATGATATGGATGCAAATGGGTGCATGAATGCATGAATGCAACAATCACACTCAAGGATCAAGCAAAGCACACCAAACAAAGGTCGTGGGATGGATCATGTTATCCTTAATATCAATCATCCATTTTGGTGGATTATGGTTTACACCTTATCAACACCCAAGTTCCATTGATATTAAGGACACATGAACGGATCAACCACGAATCAAGGGTTTGTTACGAGTCACGAGCATGGAGTCTCGATTAAGAACCACCCAAAGGGAGCGTATTAGGGTTTAAACCTGCCAAACATGTTCTACAAGAGGTTCCCATAGTCATCATCCCATCTTTCGGATATTGTCGGAGAAACGACTACTCGTATTCCAAAAATATTCTCAAGAGAGACTCTTATGAGTGTAGTATCGTGTAACAATCGTATCAAATCTTACACTTGAACGACTTTCGCACTACATCCTAAGAATATGCCAAGATGGGCTTGGTAAACTAAGGTCCTTGGCTTCTAAGGTCTATATTGGAAAGAGTAGTGTCTAACCACAACTACTTGTGTGATATTATTGATCCCAACATGACCTCCACCAAGTGAATGGGCTTGCAAGTCAACTTGCTAAGGAATAACTCCACACAAGTCAACGAGACTACCATTCTCCTATCCTAAGTGCACTCGAGTCCGGGTATAGAACTCATCTAAGATCACCAAGCATACAAGGAATCAATATTCAAGCAATTCAATCATTACATACAATACAGTAATCCCAAATTGCACAAAAATATGTCACAAAATGATATATAATACAACAAATATGAAAAGCAGGCAAAACCCACTAGGTAAATGTCTCCCTAGCAGAGTCGCCACTTTTCTGTAGCGGGGTATTCGTTACCATTAGAGATATTGACTAAATCCAAGGTAAATCATACAAGTCGAGTCTCCATCGCACTTCTATTTATCCAAAGGAATGGTTAGAAAGTGAACAAAAACCTAAAAGTTTTATCAAATCAAAAACTAGTAAAAGAGTGTCAGAGATCTGGGTAAGGGGGTTGGTTATGCAATGGGAAGGTGTTAGGCACCCAAAACATCCTAGGTACTCCTAGAAAGCGCTTTTCACACTTGTCGTAAGGATGTTGTTTTGTGAAAAATTTGTTTGTGCAAACATGATTGAAGAGATGAGGAGAGAATGTACAAGTTATTTACATTTTGTGTTTGAATGGATAAACCCATTGCCTACGTACCATCTTAAAAAAGATTAGGATCAAAACCTCGTAGTTCGGGGTAAAATTTTCAAAATGAGTTGGTGAATTGATTGGTCCAAAAGCCTTAAGGTCTTTTGTTATCCAAGGGAGAAAACTCAACCTAAAACCACAAATCCACCATGTGAGGATAACTTCAACATGCTAGTGAGGGGTTAACCCTATAATAAGCATGGAAGACTCATTGTCCATCACTAAGGATATAGGTGAGTATTACATCTACCACGAGGATAACTCAAACCTAATAGCTAAAGGTTATCAAAAAGTTTTGATTAAGAGAGTGGCCATTGAAACCACAAAAAGACATTTGAATGGGTTATATTTACTAATGAAAAGTATATACAAAATATGGTCAAAGTTGACTTAGAGATTCAATTCAAAATGAGTATTAAGAAAAGAGATTTTGAAAATAAAAAGCATAAGGCTTAGGTTTCTAATGTTAAAAACAACTATTAAATGTTTGCACAAAAGCTTTGGCTTGGGTTAGAGTGGAGGGAAGAAGAAGAATGGCTAAGATCCTAAGCAATGCAAAAGTGAGGGATAAGAAACAAAACCACAAAAGGAGTTCCTCTCTTGAGATCATATGGATGATCCAAGTAGCTCCCATCCTTTGGAATAAGCAATCACATAAGCATAAACTCAAGCAATCAACAATCAAATGAACTCTTGGAAGGTTCCCCAATGTATCTTGGATTTCTCTCTCTTGGAAGCACATGGCAATGGTTCCCCAATTTGGATCAAGTTGGAATCCCTAGCACAAAGAAACACACACATCAAAAGGTTCTATTTACAAATCAAAGAATGGACAAGAGGGAGTTTAGAATATGGTCCTTTCAATGTTCATCTTCAAGCTTTAAGCATTCTAAAGGCATGAGGCCTAGTTTCTCTTTGACATTTATAGCACTCTAAAGGCATGAGGCCTAGTTGCTCTTTGACTCCATTTTGCATAGGGAAGGTCCTAAAGTCTAAGTCCTTTTATCCATTTTTTGCATTTGGTTCACAACAATCAAACAAAACACAAACACAATAGTATATACACAATTATTGTGCTCAAGTGAGCAAAAGGCAAATTGCATTAACATAAACATGTGCTCAAGTGAGCAAAGGAAAAAGCAAATGGATAATATGTGCAAGAATAGTAAATTGCATAAAAGTAAAGAGCAAAAGTAAATGTTAATGGTTAATGATTAGTGTTAGTAGTTAGTGTGCCATAAGGCAAATTTAGCGATATGTTAAGCAATCGTAATTGGACTTATGTGGAAGTCACAACTATCTGAGGCCGGTCAATAATAATGTAGGCAACAACACAAGTTAGAAGTCTTGATTAGTGAACCAAGTTCGAACAACTTGCCATGCCAAAAAGAAGAAGAGAATTGATCTTGTATTGGTTTAAGCCTTTTGCATGTTTAGGAAATAACCTATCCTTAATGCAAAGCCATTCACTTGATCAATTGATCAAGATTAATTAGATTTGAATCAAGAAAGATTAAGTCCCCTTAATCAATGCTAACTTATCAACCTTCAACTCATTGATCAAAAAGAAAAGAAAAAAGAAGAAGAAGGAGATGAATAATGGAAAAGAAATGGAAAGAATAAAGTGCATAAAGTGAAATAGAATGTACCAATCCATGTGTGTTGACCAAATGACATTGAGAGTCAAAGTCAAATAATGAGAAACCAGAAATGAGATGAAGATTGGAGGTCAAACAATAAGCAAAATATTTTTGGCATTTTTTAATATTAAAATAAACTTGAATTAAAATAAAAGAAAGGTCAAACTTCAAAATCACTTCAAATCAATCTTGAAAGGTCCAAGTGATTTATCCCAAGTTCAACAAGGTCAAACAAAGTTTGACAAAAAATTTCAGCATTTTTAAAAGTCAGAAACTATTTTTAATCAATTAAAAATGAATAAAAATAACCTAATTGAACTAAAATTTCAAATAAATCTCAAATCAATTAAAAAATTGATGAGAATATTTTTCATAGATCTATCATCATTCAAATATGTTAGGAAAATATTTTTGTATTTTTTGAATATCAAAAACTATTTAAAATGAATTAAAAATAACCAGAAAAGAGAAAATTCACAAAAAATAACAAATGACAAAATAAAAAATATTAAAAATCAAAATTAGAAACTAGAAATTATTTGGAGAAGAATGCAATTGGTCCCATATTTTTTGGAGTTAAAATGAAGAAGATATGAATTTTTGAAAATAAAAAAAATAAAAGAAATTAAATAAGAAAATAGAAAAATCAAAAAAAACAGGAGCGTCTGATCAAGCCTCATTAATTGACGTGGCTGATCAAACGCTCCACATGCGCGCTTCCATGGTAGACCAAAGTCAGCAGCGAAACACATGGCATTAAAAGAAGTCATATGAAGCAAGGGCCAGGATTAGATCGTGGTCAATGGATCCAAGGGCCATGAGGCCATCCACGTGTGGACGGTGGTGGAAACCACCGTCTTCTCCGGTGAGAAGCCAAAATCCGGCCACCAGTTGCAGGTTTTTAAACCTCAACCAAACCACACGATCCTTATATCAAAATGAAGCTGGGGTGATGTACATCACCCCTGTAACCTTGAATTGCACTCAATCTTTCTATAGAATAAGAAATCTGAGCTGGAAGATTCAGGTACAAAAATTACAGTTCATTAAAACACAAAATTAAAGCCACCACTGGCTTGCCTCTCAAGTGAGGACTTCAGAAAACACAATAGCCAGGCAAATAGATCATGGAACAAGGAGATTCAAAGCAAAAATCAGTTGGATCATACCTTTGAATTGAGAAGATTTGAGCTGATTTCTTTGCTTCCTTTTGCAAAACAGAAGTACAATGGACTATGAGAGAGAGGTTTAGGAACTTTAGATCCAAAGATTCAACCAGATTTAGTTGAATTTCAGATCTGAAAAATTTGAAGAAAAGTGAAATAGTTCCTTTGGTAATGGTTATGGATTCAGTTGTGCAGCATCTCAAGCACCATTAGGTTGATCATGAATGAAGTTGAACATGTTTATTTATAGTGGAAGCTGATGCAAGGTGGTGGAAAATCTGTGTGCATGGCAAGAGGATATGCATTGCATGGGCTTGCATGATCATGTAAAAGGCCCAAAATCCAATGCCAAATGCAATCTGAAGTATAATTGAGCTGAAATGGACGTGTAGTGGGCAATGCATAGGCTTGTGTAATGAGTTTCAACATGTTATGCATAATTATGCCTAAAATTTCTCCTCTTCGAAAATGCCATTTGCCAAATCCAAACATGAGCATGTGAGTAATGGTTGGAAAGGTCTTGATGTAAGGAACAAATTTTATGTTGGGAAAAAATCCATTTGAAGTGTGGAAATTAGTGAATTTTGAGTTTAAAGTGTAAGGTGCAAAACATGTAAAGGCAAGGTTTCCAAATTTGGACAATGTTCAAGCCCCCCTGTTTTGATGATGCAAGCCCCAAATGAAAAAACCTCCAACATCAAAGTTGTAGATATTTTCAAGACAATCAAAATGGACTTAACTTTTGCATCATTTGGATTTCTGATGAAAGAGTTATGGGCACTTGAAGTTGGACTTTTTTGCCTTTCAATGCATTTGGTCCAAACTGACCTATAATGTTTTGCATTATCACATGTATTTCCTTTGAGATTTTGAAATTTTGTTCAACATAAAATTTGAAGTATACATCTTAAGCTTTTCCAATGCATTTGATCCCACCTCAAAATCATAAAAAATGAATGAGTTATGTTCTTGGGAAGTTGACCCAAAATTAGGGTTTCAGTCAAAATGACCTATAATGTCTTGGAATGGGAGATGACTTTCCAAGCTTCAAATCAATTTTTGATGAACATGAAAGTTGTTCATATTTTCCTTAAGAACATTTTTGCTTTTGGGATCATCACCATTTGACCAACACATAAAAAGTTAGGTCTCAGAGCATTTCAAAATAGTCAGATGAATTAACTGATCAACTTCTCAAGTCCATGACTCATATCTTGATGAATTGATGATTGAGGACACTAAAATAAGTTCAAACATGCATGAAATGATGAGTTAAAGAACTTCCCTTTATTGTATTTGATCATGGGCTGAGGTTGCTTCAAGAGCAAGGCATTGTGGTACACAGATGAATTAGGGTTTCCTTGGGAAACAAACCTCAAACCCCTTGACTTGCTTTGATCAAAATGATGAATTGAGATGCTGTGGAGGAATATTTGATGGATGAGAGCTTTGGGAACCATTTCCATGTTTGCTATCATCTTCACTTGGCCATATCTCTGCACAAAGGATCTCCTTGAAGCTTTTGACTTTGTGATTGCTCGAGCTACAAACAAGAAATGTTAGTGACATATTTTTGTGCTTTTGGTTAGTAAACAAAATAAGAAAAGCAATAATATACAATTCAAGCATGCTTGGTGATCTCAAACCACTCACAAGAGGTCCCACTCAAAGGTAAGGGGAACCAAGATGCTTATGGTCCTTGAGGCAATGCAAATGCAATGTTATGATGCCATGAGGGATCTTAGGGACAAAATTGGGGTCTTACAGATGCCCCTATTTAAGGTCATTCTAGCCGAAGAAGTGAAGGTTAAAATCTTCGTCTCGACGAGGTAGAATGGGCTTAAATAATAACAGAGAGACGAATTTTGGTCCCTAAGAGACCTCGTGATGCAAATGTATGTATGCAAAAGGTAACACTCTGTGGAGATATGTATCCACAAAGAAGGAAAAGAAATCAGGAGAAACTGATAATCCATATGAGTAATTTACTCCATGGGACAGAGACTCTGGGACTCTGATGGGGATAAGAAGGGAATAAAATGCGTGAGCAAGTCACGACTTCAAAGCTTGGGGAGCAAAATTCCAAAAGGAGTAAATCCATGGAAAGACCCGAGCTGACTCAAAAGCACATGTATTGGGGGAGTAATACCAATACAACAAAAATTATCCATAACGGATGCTTCGGATGAAAATCCAGACTCAGATGGGGAAAATCCACTACGGGACTCCACTGGGGAAACACCAATATGAGGTATTACCGGTTACTGGGTAATAAGCTTAAGGAGACATGTGATTCGAACACCCGTATGAGGGTGAAGGAACAACATGCTCGGGGAGAATGAATATCGAAGACCGGTATAAGGGTGAGAGATATCAAACATCCGAGATCATCTGAGGAAGACCTAAAAAAGGTACACTTCAGCTCAGGAAAATCTGACTCCGCAGAGGGACACAAGGTCATAATAGGGAGCAGAAGGAAGGAACACCAAGGATACCAGTTACTGGGCATATAATAGGTGACCAACCAAAATGTGATTTGGGGAATATTCCCAAGACACTCATCATCCAAAAGAGGGCTAAAAGCAAACTCGATTATAGGATGGACATTCGATTCCAAAAAGGGATACGAATCTTACTCAACTGGGGAAGAACAAAAGGCTTCGACCAAAGAGGGCATGAGATATATTATCTATTACCGTCAGAACATAGATAATATACTCGCATGGAAGATTATCCACAACCGGTTACTGGGTTAATAAACGATAAATCGACCGACAAAGAAAGGCATCGGGATACCGAAACTTGGTATATAATGATGACCATTCAAGGGGAGCAACAACCATTACCGGCAATCGGTATATGAAAGATGACTTGCTGGGGATAAACTGCTTGATAAGAGCAATTATCCAAGAGATACATCACCGAGGGGTGAAAGACTTATCAATACCGAATATTGGATAATGATAACCGTCAAGGAGGGGATTACATCTACCGGATACTGGGTAGAAAACCACGGAAATGTAACCGTCATCGATTAGGATGAAAAAGAGGTTAACTCTATAGGGGATGAAATAGGGTTTACAACTACCGGTATGAGGGTAGAAAACCACAGACTCCGTCAGGGATAAGATGAATAATTACTGACTACTGAGCAATTATTCATTTATACCACAGGGAAGCGCAGGAAATAGTCACAAGAGGCCAATCTAGGATCAAACTAAAGAGGCAAGCTGAATCAAGACTCGTCCTAGTGAGGATATAACTCAATAGGGAACTCCCATCCCAATATATGTGTTGAGAGGAAACAGAAATAATCATCATCCACGAGGCTATAACTCGGTGGGGAATATGGAAGGAAAGATAAACACTTTTGCTTAAGGGGCTGACTCTATATGGGGAGTTCAGACACCGACATCTGCTTGGGGAAATGTATTACCAACTAGCAGGGGATCACAAACAAAGATATATGGCAAAGAATGCGATATGAATATCTGAATGTTTGAAAACTATATGCACACATGCGTAGTTTTTGTATGATGAATGCTGACAAACAGGTATCTCTAACACCGACAAGTCCATCGAACAGGTACAAACATCCGGTACTACATCTCAAGAGAGAAAGCCAGGATAACAAAGATCTCCGCAGGGGATGAGCGAAACATTCCAGCTAGAGGCAAAGATCATCAAAAATCCGCCATGGAAACACTCTACTGAGGAAATCATCAGAGGGGATCATGGAACTCTGTGGGGAACAACCCCCAAATCAGAAATTTCCAAAGGTCATCAAACACTGTCCCAAATAATGAAATCACATCTTCCGAGGAGGAAGCATCACTATTTTGCTGAAAGAATGAGGGAGGAATAAATCTTCCTAACACTCTGCTAGGGGGGAAAATCACAAAAGTCTCAGGAGGAAGAGGACACCAACATGCCAGGAATATGAACAACTGCCTTACCCTGTCAAGAATCTTACCATCCTTGGGAGAGCACTGAAGGCATTCCCAGTATCCTTATGTCATTGTGAATGTTCACTTTGTTTAAAAACAAATTATGAAAAATTTGATTATTTAAAACAATGACATTTTTTTCAATGAAAACATGCAAAACATTTGTTGAATAGAAACAAATAAGAGTGCAAATAATTGGATAAAGGCTCAAGCTTATTTGATGGAATGGTAGTCTGCAAATGGCAAGACTCCATAGATCTTTACAAATTTGAAATTGGTGATATATATTGGAAAAGGGCTACATTAAACATAATGACCATTTCTCCACCAATTCTGAATATGATGTATTTGAAGCTTTGGTTGATGATGAATGGGCGAGAATCTCTGACGGATAACAGTTGTAGAACAAAGTCTTGTCAGGATGTAGTTACTTGCCAAATCCCTATTTTTTTGCCTAGATTGCCCCAGGGTGAGGTACTCAATCTAGCGGGATACATACATTCATTTTTTTTTGTCTCTAACTTTTGCCTGGATCGCCCTTTCAGGTTTTCAACCCACCGAGACGCTCATTTTTGCCTAAGCCGCCCTTTCGGGTTTTCAACTTAGCAAGCTATTATGTTTTTATTTTTAGGCGAAGTATTTCTTGACTGCATCTGAATTCACAGGACGAGTGAAATCCTCCCCATCCATAGTTGTAAGTATCAAGGCACCGCCTGAAAAGGCTCTCTTAACAACATATGAACCTTCGTAGTTTGGAGTCCACTTGCCCCTGGAATCGGGCGCGAAAGACAAGACTTTCTTGAGCACAAGGTCACCTTCTCGGAACACACGAGGCTTGACCTTCTTATCAAAGGCTTTCTTCATTCTTTGTTGATATAATTGACCATGGCACATGGCAGTCAATCTCTTTTCTTCTATCAAATTCAACTGGTCATAACGACTCTGAACCCATTCAGCATCGGTCAACTTAGCTTCCATCAAGACTCTCATTGATGGGATCTCCACCTCTACTGGGAGCACAGCCTCCATGCCATAAACAAGAGAGAAAGGGGTTGCCCTTGTCGAAGTGCGAACAGAGGTACGATATCCATGTAAAGCAAACGGCAGCATCTCATGCCAATCTTTATACGTGACAACCATCTTCTGGATAATCTTCTTGATATTCTTATTAGCAGCTTCAACAACCCCATTCATCTTGGGTCTGTAAGGGGAAGAATTATGATGCGCAATCTTGAACTCGCTACATAGCTCCTTCATCATTTTATTGTTCAGGTTAGATCCATTATCAGAAATGATCTTATCTGGCACACCATATCGGCATATGAGTTGATTCTTGATAAACTTCACAACCACCTACCTGGTCACATTAGCATATGATGCTGCTTCAACCCACTTAGTGAAGTAATCAATTGCTACGAGAATAAATCTGTGTCCATTGGACGCTTTCGGTTCTATCATGCCAATCATGTCAATTCCCCACGTGGAGAAAGGCCATGGTGATGAAATCACATTCAAAAGTGTCAGAGGAATATGAATCTTATCCGCATAAATCTGACACTTATGGCATTTCTTCACGTACTTGCAGCAGTCAGACTCCATTGTCAGCCAATAGTAGCCTGCTCTCAGCATCTTTCTGGCCATGGCGTGTCCATTGGAATGAGTACCAAATGAACCCTCATGGATCTCAGTCATTAATAGGTCTGCTTCGTGTCTATCCACGCATCTGAGCAACACCATGTCAAAGTTTCTCTTGTAGAGTACATCACCATTGAGGTAGAAACTGTCTGCCAATCTCCTCAAAGTCTTCCTATCTTTCACAGATGCCCCAGGCGGGTAAATCTGGCTCTGAAGGAAACACTTGATATCATGATACCACGGCTTATCATCTTTCACTTCTTCTACTGCAAATACATGAGCTGGTTTGTCCAAGCGCATCACAGTGATGTTGGGAACTTCATTCCAGAGTCTAACCACAATCATCGAAGCAAGTGTAGCAAGAGCATCTGCCATCCGATTCTCATCTCGAGGAATATGATGGAAGTCAACCTCAATAAAGAACGTTGAAATCCTCCTTGCATAATCTCTATACGGAATGAGGTCGGGTTGATTCGTCTCCCATTCACCCTTAATCTGATTAACAACGAGGGCCGAATCACCATATACATCAAGATGCTTGATCCTTAGATCAATGCACTCCTCCAACCCCATAATACAAGCTTCATACTCAGCCATATTATTCGTGCATTTGAAAGTCAGCCTTGCTGTAAAAGGAAAATGTGTGCCCTGAGGAGTAATACTTACTGCCCCAATACCATTTCCATATTGATTTACAGCGCCATCAAATACCATGCTCCATCTGGAACCTGGTTCTGGCCCTTCATCAAGTGTAGGCTCATCACAATCTTTCATTTTCAAATACAGAATCTCCTCATCTGGGAAGTCATATTGCACTGACTGATAATCCTCAATCGGTTGATGTGCCAAGTGATCAGCCAAGATACTACCTTTAATAGCCTTCTGAGCTTGATACTCAATATCATACTCAGATAACAACATCTGCCAACGGGAAATCCTCCCTGTTAAAGCAGGCTTCTCGAAAATGTACTTAATTGGATCCATTCTGGATATCAACCAAGTCGTATGATTTAACATATACTGGCGTAAGCGCTTAGCAGCCCAGGCCAAAGCACAACATATCTTCTCAAGCATTGAGTATCGAGACTCACAGTCAGTGAACTTCTTGCTCAGATAGTAAATAGCATACTCTTTCTTTCCTGATTCGTCTTGTTGACCAAGGACACAACCCATTGAGTCTTCAAGAACAGTCAGATACATAATCAATGGTCTTCCTTCCACGGGCAGAGACAAGATCGGAGGCTCGGACAGATACTCTTTAATACTATCAAATGCTTTCTGGCAATCCTCGGTCCAATCATGAGACTGATCTTTTCGGAGGAGCTTGAATATCGGTGCACATGTGGCAGTCATGTGGGATATGAACCTGGAAATGTAATTCAAGCGGCCAAGAAAACCTCGGACTTGCTTCTCAGTTTTGGGCGCAGGCATCTCTTGTATTGCTTTGACCTTTGCAGGATCAACTTCAATACCTCTTTCACTGACAATAAAGCCCAATAACTTACTGGAACGGACTCCAAATGTACACTTGTTGGGATTCAGACGAATCTGATACTTTCTCAAATGCTGAAAAAGCTTCAACAAGTGCTCTACATGTTCAACTTCCGTTCTTGATTTCGCAATCATATCATCAGCATATACCTCGATCTCCTTATGCATCATATCATGAAACAAGGTAGTCATAGCTCGTTGATACGTGGCTCCGGCGTTCTTCAAACCGAAGGGCATCACTCGATAACAGAATGTTCCCTAAGGTGTGATGAATGTTGTCTTCTCCATATCCTCGGGTGCCATTTTAATCTGATTATATCCGGAAAATCCATCCATAAATGAGAAGACATTGAATTTAGCCGTATTATCTACCAACATATCAATATGTGGTAGAGGGAAATCATCTTTCGGACTAGCCTTATTCAAGTCTCTATAGTCCACACATATTCAGACTTTTCCATCTTTCTTAGGCACGGGCACAATATTGGCCACCCATTGAGGATATGTAGAAGTCACCAGAAACCCCGCATCAATTTGCTTCTGAACTTCCTCTTTGATCTTTACTGCCATATCAGGATGAGTTCTTCTGAGCTTCTGTTTCACAGGCACGCACTCAGGTTTCAAAGGTAGGAAATGTTGTACAATATCAGTATCTAGACCAGGCATGTCTTCATATGACCAGGCAAAGACGTCAACATATTCTCGTAGCAATTCAATCAACCCCTTCTTAACAGACTCTTCCAGGAGTGCCCCAATCTTCACTTCTCGCACACAATCTTCAGACCCCAAGTTGACTGTTTCCAGATTCTCAAGATGCGGCTGAATGATTTTCTCTTCATGCTCAAGTAGACGGGTAATCTCGTTAGGAATCTCTTCAACATTATCTTCTTCCGCCTCAAATACAGGGAATTCAAAGTTGGGAGATGGTGTTGGATCATTATGTTCAATGGGTTTGATTAACCTGCATAATGATTTTGGATATAAAGAGATTTAGAATTCAAACCAGGCAAATCATTATGCAGATGAAAAGATTGATTTTATTCCTTTTTGAGATTTTATGTGATCACCAATTTCATGCAAAAGCGAAAAGGGAAAATAATTGGAAAAACAAACATTTAACATGAATCTATTGAATGAAAATATCATTGTATTTATGCGCCATCAATGTCATCACTCCTCCCTTTGGCATGGGCGAAGGGTTTTTAAACACAATGAACATTACTTTGACTTATGGATAACTGTTGGAATATCCACAACAACCCAATTATTGCAGATCCCTCCAGGGATGACAAAGTTGCCAGAATCCTCTTCGTCCTCTTCTAAGATAGCAGCAGCCTCCTCGTCTTGATTGGTGTGGATGAAACCTCCACTTTTGAACAGCCCTTGCATATTGGAAACCCTAGAAGAATAACCTATGCCATCCCGGGACTTGTTGTCTTTTAACTCAATCATTTTCCCCAAACCAGCAGTTGCGCCATGCTCAATGGCCAACTTTACATTTTTGTAGGAAGCAAATGAAGAAGTTCCCTTCTTAATAGGCTCTGCAATAGATAAAGCTTGGAACGGAGTTCCAACTTCATCCTCAGAATCTATATAAGAGAAGGAAGACAAATGGCTAACCAGGAGAGCCTTTTCTCCCCCTACCACCACCAGCTTCTTATTCTTTACAAATTTCAATTTCTGGTGTAGGGTGGATGTCACGGCGCCCGCCTCGTGAATCCATGGTCTGCCCAAAAGACAACTATACGATGGGCGGATATCCATAACCTGGAAGGTAATCTGGAAATCACTTGGTCCGATTTTGACTGGGAGGTCAACCTCGCCAATCACAATTTTGCGAGACCCATCGAAAGCCTTCACAACTACTCCACTCTGCCTCATGAGAGGCCCTTGATATGACAGCTTCGCAAGAGTGGATTTCGGCAATACATTTAATGATGACCCAGTGTCCACCAGAATATTGGACATGGCGTCATCTTTGCAACCCATTGATATGTGTAAAGCCAAGTTATGGTCTCTTCCCTCCTCGGGGAGATCAGAGTCACAAAAACTCAAGTTGTTACAAGCGGTAATGTTTGTAACAATGTTATCAAATTATTCTATCGTGACATCGTGATCCACGTACGCCACATCCAACACCTTCTGCAGAGCCTCTCGGTGTGGTTCTGAATTCAAAAGCAATGATAACACAGATATTTTGGATGGCATTTGTAGAAGCTGGTCTACAACGTTGTACTCGCTTCTCTTGATGAGCCTCAGCATCTCATCACAGTCTTCTTTCGTATTGCCACTCGGGCCAGCAGAAGCAGGAGTTCTTAACGTAGAGGAGGGCTTAACAACAAGTGTCGGATTCGGAGTGCTCACAGCATTCCCAATCGGGCGTTCAACAAAATCAGCATCAACACTTCCTCGGGCATCAGCTTGAGGCTTTGACGGTGCTGAAAATACACGACCACTGCGGGTCAACCCACTGACATCAGCAATGTTAACAATAGACGAAGAGGGCAAGGGCACCTCTTTCCCACTTTCTACTACCACAACGTTGTAGCGATAGGGAACCGCTTTCTCGGAGGAGTATGGTACAGGTCCGGCAGGTTTGATGACGAGAGCAGGAGAAACCTTCTGCTTGCTACCATCATACTTGATGACAACAGGCTCAGGTATCCGGAATACCGGGGAAATCACATTGACTTCAAGTTCATCTTCATCAACATTTCTATTTTGAAGGATCTCAATGACTCCTTCGTCCAACATCTCTTGCACATCTTTGCGCACCTGGCGACATCCTCTCTGATTGACGGAACAGACTCTACATCTATCATGGTCATGCTCATAATGGCTATAGTCACACAGCAATCTATGCATCTCAACCAGCGATTGCCGGATATGATTGACATATTTAACCTTGTACTTGCCAGGGCAGCCCTGGACCATATTGACAGACTTCCCATGCTCGGGCAATGGGTTCTTCTTCACGTTCGGACCTACGTCCTCGAAAAACAGAATCCCACTTCTCACAAGGTCTTGCACCTTGGTCTTCAAGGGATAACAGTTCTCTACGTCGTGTCCGGGAGCACCGGAATGATACACACAATGAAGCTCAGGCTTGTACCACCACTGAGGGTTGGCAGGTACAGCGGGAGGGTCTCACGGCGTGATCAACTTTCTATCGATCAACGACGGATAGAGTTCGGCATAAGTCATCGGAATTGGATCAAAGGTGACCCTCTTCCTCTCATAGCTGGTGTTGGCACTGTTGTTATTTCGAGGCTGATAGGCTTGCTGTTGTGGATGCTATTGTTGTTGATATTGCTGAGTTTGCGGTTGCTGATAGTGTTGAGCTTCCCTAAAAACAGGTGCTATATGAGCCACCTGATGCTGATTGTTGGCTGGGCGAGCCATCTTCCTCTTCACAGAGGGTCTTCTTTTGACATGGGAAGACACGGCATGTGCCTCTCCCTCTTTCTTCTTTGCAAAGCTTCCATATCTCTTTACTGAAGAGCCTTCGTCTCGAGTTAAGCGTCCTTCACGGGCTCCTTCTTCCAATCTCATCCCCATATTCACCATCTCGGTGAAGTCTGAGGGAGCACTGGCTATCATTCTCTCGTAATAAAACGAGCTCAAGGTCTTCAAGAAGATCTTGGTCATCTCTTTTTCCTCTAGGGGAGGCACTATCTAGGTTGCCAACTCGTGTCATCTCTGGGCGTACTCTTTGAAGGTCTCCTTATTCTTCTGTGACATTGCTCTCAGCTGGTCCCTATCAAGAGCCATATCCACATTGTATTTATATTGCTTGACGAAGGCCTCGCCAAGGTCGTTGAAAGATCGGATGTTCGAACTCTCCAAACCCATGTACCACCGGAGAGCGGCACCGGACAGACTGTTTTGGAAATAATGGATGAGCAGTGGGTCATTGTCAGTTTGCGTTGACATCTTGCGAGCATACATCACAAGATGGCTGAGTGGGCATGTGTTTCCCTTATATTTCTCAAAGTCAGGCACTTTGAATTTAATAGGGATCTTCACGTTGGGCACAAGGCACAACTCAGCAACACTTTTACCAAAGAGGTCTTTCCCCCTCAAAGTTTTCAGTTCCTTGCGAAGCTCAAGGAATTGGTCCTTCATATCATCCATCTTTTCATAAACATCTGGGCCCTCAGATGGCTCAGAGTGGTAGATGGTATCTTCGGCCCTTGGTAAAGTGTGCACAACGGGCGGTGGCACTGAAAGGACCGGGCTAGATGTCGGCAGAGAAGCAAGAGTAGGAGCGAAATCCTCTGGTACAAAGTTGGGGGGAATTCCCTAAGGGAACCCGGGTGGCATAGATGGCGCAAAATGAGCCGTTGCAGCAGGCACAATAGAAGTCATGATCTCAGAAATGACCGTCCTCTGGGGAGGAGTTGATGGCGTTGGAGAAGATTGGCTCTGAGCGGCCAAGAATGACTCCATCAAGGCAGTCAACTTGGCTACTTCTTCCTTCAGCTCGCGGTTTTCTTGTTCTAGATGATCCATCAGTCTTGATGAATTGGCTCTGGTGTAGTACCGGTGAGTCAGCTTCCTTCAGCATGCAATGCTTGTGCATATGATTTATTTTTATTTCAGAGGAATTTTAGAGTTCTATTTGCGAATATTTGGAAGTATTAAACATTTATCATATATGAAAGTATCTTGTCACTAATATCTGGAAAATAGTTTTACATCAAAGAAGTACAGCATGGGTAGCTAGACAAAAATACAAGAGAGAAGGAAAATGATCATCCCATGGATCCCTAGAAACAATCATCTAAAGCTCGGGACACGGGAAGATAAGAAGTGCGAAGCCTCTTCACCTCTTCCTCATAGGCTGCCTCCATATCTGCCTTCTCCTTGGCGAGTCGATCGTACTTCCTCTTCCAGAACTTGGAAGACTGAGGAAGTAGAGAAGTCCATGCATCATTAGGATCATCAATAACCTGATGCTCGAGGAACTCAATCAAAGCATCCTTTTCCTTGATCTAATGAAGCAACTCTTCCCGTTCGCGGATCCAGGCACGTGAACGGTCTTCGTCTCTCAACTCCTCTACTCCTTGGTTAGGGAGGGTTGACGGCCCAGCCATAACCAAAGGTGTAGGTCTCGGATACTCGTACGGCATGAGATACTCAGACGCTCTCTTCCTAACCCAAGTAGTATAAGGCTCCAAAGCGACACAGTTCTTAGGACCCAACTCATTCCTTCCTTTCCTATGAACCTTGCGCCAAGCGCGGACCATCCTAGCTTTCAAGCCTTGGGGATCTTTACCCTCCTGAAAGAATATACCCTCTAACAGAATGTTATTGGGTTTATCCTTTAGGGGGAACCCAAGCTGACGACGTGCCAAAACAGGGTTGTAGTTAATCCCACCACATGTACCGAGAAGAGGTACATTGGAGAATTCACCACAAGAGTCAATAATCTGCACACCATCATACACACGGTTGTACCAAGAGATATCATCATTAGTGAGAGACATAAGCCTCGTGGACCACCGTAGACATCCCTTATTCTCTTTGAAGGCGACCGTCTGTGGTAAGTGAAAAATAAACTACTTATACAACAGAGGCAAACAGCACACAATGACACCACCACCCTTTGCATTCCTCATTTGTAAAGAAAAATAAGTGTCACCCAACAGAGTCGGAACGCGATTAAGAGTAGAGACAATCCTAATAGCATTCATATCCACAAACTTGTCGATGTTGGGGAACAATACTAACCCATAGATGAGAAGTACAAATATGGCCTCAAAGGCGTCCTCACTCATAGCCTTCCCATACATAATAGCTTGAGCAATGAGGAACTCAGAAGGGAGACCTTGAATCCACCTTTGGTAGTCATATGAGCACCAACCAGAGATTCATCTATATGCAACATGTCAGCTATCTCTTGAGAAGTAGGAATACTCTCCAAGCCACTGAACGACAACTGGTCTAGAATTGGTATACCCACAAGATAGGCATACTCCTCAAGCGTGGGCAAAAGCTGAAAATCCGGAAATGTGAAGCAACGGTACAAAGGATCATAAAACTGCACCAATACAGTCATCAACCCTTCATCCACCTGAGTAGTTAGAAGAGGAAGAAGCTTCCCAAAACGAGCCTTGAAACCCAAGGGATCTAGTACATAGGATGTCAGATTCCTTAACTCTTTCAAATCTGGTTGTCTGAAGCTGTACTTCTTTGTATTCCTTCTTTGTCTTTCCATGTCTGAAAATTTGCAAATAGACCTCTTAAATTCCTTGAAAATTTTCTTCATTATTGATGATATGGATGCAAATGGATGCAAATGGATGCATGAATGCAACAATCACACTCAAGGATTAAGCAAAGCACACCAAACAAAGGTCGTGGGGTGGATCATGTTATCCTTAATACCAATCATCCATTTTGGTGGATTATGGTTTACACCTTATCAACACCCAAGTTCCATTGATATTAAGGACACATGAACGGATCAACCACGAATCAAGGGTTTGTTGCGAGTCACGAGCATGGAGTCTCGGTTAAGAACCACCCAAAGGGAGTGTACTAGGGTTTAAACCTACCAAACATGTTCTACAAGAGGTTCCCATAGTCATCATCCCATCTTTCGGATATTGTCGGAGAAACGACTACTCGTATTCCAAAAATATTCTCAAGAGAGACTCTTATGAGTGTAGTATCGCGTATCAATCGTATCAAATCTTACACTTGAATGACTTTCGCACTACATCCTAAGAATAGGCCAAGATGGGCTTGGTAAACTAAGGTCATTGGCTTCTAAGGTCTATATTGGAAAGAGTAATGTCTAACCACAACTACTTGTGTGACATTATTGATCCCAACATGACCTCCACCAAGTGAATGGGCGTGCAAGTCAACTTGCTAAGGAATAACTCCACACAAGTCAACGAGACTACCATTCTCCTATCCTAAGTGCACTCGAGTCCGGGTATAGAACTCATCTCACAAAGATCACCAAGCATACAAGGAATCAATATTCAAGCAATTCAATCATTACATACAATACAGTAATCCCAAATTACACAAAAATATGTCACAAAACGATATACAATACAACAAATATTTAAAGTAGGCAAAACCCACTAGCAAATGTCTCCCCAGCAGAGTCGACACTTTTCTGTAGCGGGGTATTCGTTACCATTAGAGATATTGACTAAATCCAAGGTAAATCATACAATTCGAGTCGCCACCGCACTTCTATTTATCCAAAGGAATGGTTAGAAAGCGAACAAAAACCTAAAAGTTTTATCAAATCAAAAACTAGTAAAAGAGTGTCAGAGATCTGGGTAAGGGGGTTGGTTTTGCAATGGGAATGTGTTAGGCACCCAAAATATCCTAGGTACTCCTAGGGAGCCT
Organism: Lathyrus oleraceus; assembly: GCF_024323335.1. NCBI lineage: Eukaryota > Viridiplantae > Streptophyta > Magnoliopsida > Fabales > Fabaceae > Lathyrus > Lathyrus oleraceus. The sequence goes on along the minus strand of NC_066581.1, from coordinate 52,335,672 downwards.
GTCATACCCCGATTTTGACCCTGGAAATTTTCCATTTTTTTTCTTTTATTTTTGCATTTTTGCATACATTCATCGGTATAAAATGGATTTTAATCACTTGACTTTTGTAATTTTTCAATATTTGATTTTAATTTCAAATCAAGTTTAAAGCCAAATTTCAATTTAATTTTAATTGTTATCTTTACTAATGATTCAAATCTCTAATTGATTTTAATTTTCAAATAGATGTTAAAATTGATGTCAAAAGTAATTTTAACAAATTATTGGATTAATTTGATTTTGATTGGGTTTTCTACTGATTTTTTATTATTATTTAAATTGATATTTAAATTAGTCTTGGATTATTTCTAAAAAAAAATCCATTTTTATATCCATAGTACATTTCAAAATCAAAATAGCATTACAACATTTTCATAAATAATAAAAAAATCATGTTCCAAATTGCATTTCTCAACATTTTCATGCAAGTTCATCCTATTACATAAATCCTACAAATACAATCTTAATGAATAATCAAAATTCCATCAAGAATCTAAATTCCAGCATCCCAATAATTCACTCCAAAAAAAGAGTTCTACAACACATGATAACAAATCAATATCATAACAGAAGGTTTTCAACATCGCTTTCCAGTTCCTAATAGAACCTTCACAAAAAAGAAGGAAAATTGATCAACTTGTTATAGTTTACTAGAATCAAGAATGACCAATCAATTTTGTTTACAAAGTGACAAAGTTAACAAATAATAAGGGAGGAGCAGTTCATGCTCATAGCCACGGATTTACACATCAGTTGCATATGAAAGTATTGTTGTTGCTGCTGAAGGTAGTTTCCACTAGTTACTTGAACTCGTGAGTATGAAGGATTTTGCTGTTCACATTGGCGGAAGACTCCTTTGTATCCATGTTATACAAATCCTCTCTGCCCAGGCTGGTTCAAGCCACCTGTTTTTGTTTCCTTGCAACCACTCGGTCTTCAGTTCCTGCATGACAGATAGTTCGACGGTTAGATCTGAATGTGCTCTCCGGTACCAAATATGCTCAAATAGATTTAAGGCATGTGATAAATTTGAAGCTTTATGGTGCAGATGTCATAGTTACTAACTAGTTTTCAACCAACACTGATGCCGAATTAGAATGCGGTTAGAAATTTACCTGAGATGCCAGAGCTTAAGATGCTGTAGCATGTAGTCATCACAGCTATGTTGACAAAGGAACTGTAACCTGTGGTATTTGCAGTTCAAACCTGAAGCATGTTTCCTTGAAACTAATGGTTGAAGCTACTGAAAGAAAACTTTGGAATAAGGAGATATCTGCTAGAAGGAGAGCCTTGAGAAGTTGATGGAAATATATCAAACTTACCATAAGAATCCTGCAGAATTTTTGATTAGTCACCTCTCATTCGAAGTGTTTCAGACAGTAGGCCAAATCGCAAAGACAAGAGGTTGGTAAGGATAGCCTCTCGGCCCCAGATTCTAGGCTCTAGGTTGGTGAAGATCTTAGAGGCCCCACAGTTTATGTACCTGCCAAGATGAATGCACTGGTTGTGACACATGGAGAAATCCCTCACAAAAGAGAACATATCAAATTTCATTGAAATTCAAAGCTCATAAAAAGGGCAAAATTGCGGTGTACACTGTAATTATCGTTGCATACCGTTGTTAACTTGAAGACTTCTTCTCGCGATATTACTTTACAAAGGTCTTCACCAAGTTTATTTGCAATTTAAGGAGCATCATTAGCAATGTTTTACTTGCAGCAACACCGCCTGCCACTGTTGCACCTACTGCAGTAGCATTTTAACCCGACAATCACAATCCAAACTCTTTGACCAATACCTTTCCACAAAACCAACGGTTCCAAACTGTTATGACTTGTTTTCTGCAACAAATAACAAACTGCCTGCACAATGTTAACCACAACGGTATCAGTAACAAGCAAGCAATTCTTCAACAGAGAGCTTTAGGTAGAGAACTTGGTTTAGCGTTTGATCTGATAAATACTACTCGGTTACTATCCATTATCAGATTAGACAAAGGAAGGGATTGGCCATGTCAAGATAAGATGCAAGGGAAGAGATTCTGTACCTGATGATGAATCTGCACAAAAGCTTTGCAACGAGGTTCTGAACTTTTGCTCCCAGAGGCCAGACACAAAGAAATATATACTCGTACACTGCATTCCCAATCATATTACACAAGAAATAAATGAGAAAGAATAAGAAAAACAAAAACATAAAGTTGATTTCGAGATAATAACCATTGAATTTGATGGCAAACGCATTAAGTTGCAAACCTGGGATACAGCCGGCCTAGAGAGATTCAGAACTATTACTACAGCTTATTACCGTGGAGCCATGGACACCTTGCCGGTTAATGATGCCCTGAAAGTGAATGACAAGAGTCCAAATGCATTATCTATGCTGTTTGAGCTGGAATTGAAAAATGACGAGTGGGTGAAGGCAAAAGAAACTCTCCAGGCAACTAGCGATGCCACTGATAGGAAAGATTCATATGTTACACTTTCACTAAGAAAACCAGAATTACTTTGCTGCAGTTTGCAATAAAAAAGAGAAATCCAAAGCTAGAAGCGACTCATTTGGAAAAGGATAAAGATGGTTACCGGAAGTGGTTGGCTGGTGACTTGGCCTCAGGAGCACGAATCTAAACCGTAGCCACCGGTGTTCATCGCTGAAGCATCAACCGCCTGCATTTTCGACCAAGTCAAGCTATCTGCAACCAGTACACCTTGAACCTCAACCTGCTTCATCAAACAGATGTTCAAAATTTTCACTGCGGTAAAAGTTGAAATAATCAGTCAAAGCAGTAAAATCCGAAATACCCAAAATGGAGTCAAGACGAAACAGAGGAAGAAAAAGCAAGAGCGCAGATTACCTTTCCCAATTTGTATCATCAAACGGGCTAAAAGCACTTCTGAGCATCCGAAAAAGCACTTCTGAGCTTTCTCCTTTGAGCCTTTACACACCAACTGAAACCCTAATGCGCAAGGATAAAAGGAAGCGAGTGAGAGGGAGAAAAGGGGACGGCGGAGGCGATTCAAAAAAACCCTAATCAATCAGAAACGAAAGGGAAAAAACGGCGAAGAGGCTTCAAAGAAAAAACCCTAAATCACAAATCAGAAAAACCAGCGTTTAAAGAAGGGAAAGGAGAACTCAAGCGTTACCTGAGCTCGCCGTCACCGTCGAAGGTGAGTCCTTTTCAACCGCCCTTGCCTCTGTTTGCATGTAGAATAAAGTTTGAGAGAGAGAGTTTGGACGCGAGAGAGACGATTGAGTGCGATTGAGAGCGACTGAAAGAAACGCTAGGTTGGGCGATGGAGAGATGATGAGGATTGAGCGAGAGAAGGGAGCGAGAGAGCTAGACGAGGACGATGAAGTCTGTCTCCTCTTGTTTTTCATTCTTTTTAATTCGAGTGAGGTGTTTATTTATTTTTTCTTTTATTTATTGTATTTCAGAATAAGTCTTTTTTTAAAAAAACTATTAAAATTCATTTTAATTTTCCTAGGTATTTAGTTAAATGTTGTTTATATTTTCAATTTATTTCCTCCTTTCCAATACACATTCCCCATTGACAACCCAACAGCCAAGCGGCTGGGTTCAGTTACTAGCAGACCAACAGTTTTTTATTATTTAGTTTTATTTTTATTTCTTTTTTAATTATCTTAGTTTAATACATTTAAGTTAGCATTAAATATTAGTTAGTTAGTAAGTGGTCTGGTGGAGGGAAGTGGCTTCTAGATCTTTAGTTTTAGTGGGTTCGATACTCCTAGGCGTAGTTTTTCTTTCTTTTAATATTTTCTTTCATATTTATGCTTTATTATTTATATTTCCTTTTTTTATTATTGTTTAATAATATAGATTTGTTTTTTTTTCTTTTAATTGCATCATGCATTTGAACCCATTTTTTTAACTTATAAAAAATCATATTTTCTCGATTTAATATCGAGCCCCTTTTTTCACACCCTTGTAAGTCGATTGCTTTTTTAAGCATCGCCGCCAACCTCACATAGCTTACTCTTGGGCTTTCTTACAATGAGCCAGTTCTCTTGCACTTACACTCATGCATTATTTGTTTGTGCCCGATTTTATTTATTTCATGATTTTTTTCAATAAAGATGGAAATGGAACATGGCGTATGCCGTGCACTCCTGAGATTAGGATTCGAGATGTATATCTCGCCAATCCTAGTTCTCGCCATCATCCAAATTTATCCACTTTGCTCTCTCAAACACTCAGCCAAATTTCTTTTAAACGTCCATCAATACTTGATCTAGGTCAAGTCATTTTCACAACAAACTCAAAACACCTAATTCTTACTTAAACACTTTTTCAATAAAGGTGGAAATGGAACATGATGTATATCATGCACTCCTGAGGTTAAGATTCGAGACGTATGCCTCGCCAATCTTAACTCTCGCCATCGCCTAAAAAAATTGTCAATGCGGTTTCTTCAAACCCTTTCTCAATCAAATTCCAAAATACTTAATTCATATCTTAACCTTTTTAATAAAGATGGAAATGGAACATGGTGTATACCATGCACTCCTGAGTCTAGGATTCGAGATGTATATCTCGCTCATCCAAGTTCTCGCCATCACTCAAAATACATCCAACCAATCAAATTCTTTTCTCGCCGCCGTGCGATTAATCAAAAACCTTTTTCATAAACGAAAGGTATCTTGTCTTAAGTGATACAAAACAATGTTTCGGCCACGATTGTTGAGTAGAGATAAATGACGCTTTTCCGAATGTAGATTTATAAATCTGTTCGATGTGTGGTATGCGTCCACTCCTCATCTGTTTTGGGTAAAACGATGTTTTCGTCGATTAATACAGTATAGCTTTCGCTAAAATCGACCAACAAACAAACATTTTTCTATCCAGAACTACGTAAGCCTTGATTTCTCTTTTGAGATACGTAGGAGCAGGATTTTTAAATCTTGTCAGGCCCATTAATAAAAAACTTAGGTTTAGTCCTTCGTTAAAAAATCCAAAAACATTTTCCTTTCTTTTATTCTTTCTTTCCCACCTAATAAACTGAAAAGCCTAACATTTCAACTAACATTAATGCACACAACTGACCTAATGGTTCCCGTTGAGTACAACGGACGTGAGGGGTGCTAATACCTTCCCCTTGCGTAATCGACTCCCGAACCCTGATATTGGTTGCGATGACCATATCTTATCCTTTTCTTTTGTCTTGGGTTTTATCGATATTTCCCCTTTCCTTTTTAGGAATAAATAAAGTTCGGTGGCGACTCTGTTCAGTCCATCATTGCGAGCGTGCGATCGCGCTTCGCTTTGAAGTCATATCCCCATTTTTTTTTCGAGGTGCGACAGATGGCGACTCTGCTGGGGACGTTATTGTCCTAAGCGAGTCAAGCCTAGTTAGGACGTCTGTGTGCCTTTGTTTGTTTAATTGTGTGGCTTTTCCTTATTTATTGCTTTCTATTATCTTTATTATTATATTGATATATTTGTTGTATGTTGGTTCCAATGTGTTGGTATTTGGGTTTTTGATTGCAAACCATGTGGGAAAGACTCTACACCCGAGTCTAGAGTGAAAAAACATAAGATAGGACGATGGTTGAGTAGTACGGACTCCCGAGGTGTATACTTCGTAAGAGTCGGTACGAGAACCTCACTTAGAGTAGATCCTTTTGCAAATATTGTCGCCCGAGGTGTATACCTCGTAAGCGGCGATGTTTCAAAGGGGTCCATGACTCTAAGAACCTTTTAGAACATTAAACCTTTGGCCGACTAGAAATGATGGTTGCGTAGTATGGATTCCCGAGGTGTATGCTTCGTAAGAATCGATACGAGAACCTCGCTCAGAATAGATTCCCTAGATGGAGTTGATGACCGGAAAGTATTTTCCGTAAGCGTCAAACAGTCTTTTGAATCCAGGACTCTGAGTACCCTGTCTAGAACCCAGTCGATGGTTACGTAGTACGGACTCGCGAGGTGTATGCTTCGTAAGAGTCGGTACGAGAACCTCACCCAGAATAGATTCCCTTGATGGAGTTGACGACCGGGAAGTATTTCCCGTAAGCGTCAAACAGTCTTGTGAATCAATGACTCTGGGAATCCTTTGTAACAAAGCCTTAGATCTTACCCGGTGAGAACCTATTCTTGGAAAACAATCAGATTTATCAGTACCTCGGACTTTTGAACCCGTGTATTGAAGAAAAAGCACAAATGTGCATGGCTTGCATTGCATTCATTCGCATTCCATTGCATTTGCATCGCATCATAATGCATGTCATTCTCCAGACAAAATACCAAAAAAACTCATCCATCTTTTGTCCGTGAAGCAAAGTGATTCTCAACACGCGTTTAGAACAAAGAACCATGTCTCAGGAGATGATGGACGAGCTAAGGAAAAGCCAAGAAGCACTGAAGGAGGAACTTAATCTTTTGAAGAGCCAAATGAGATGGGTCTTGGAAACCCTGCAAGTCTTGTTGAGAAAAGAGGGTCACCCAATATACACTGCTGCAACAAAGAGAGCTACTACACCACATCCATCTGGTGTTACCCCAAGTCAAGGGAAATGTTATGTGGCAACTCCTCATTTACCAGTATATGGACCTCCCTCAAGGCGTCATCATCAACATCCTCTAGCTATTGCTCCTCAAAATCACCGAAGTCAGGTTCAAAACAAAAATCAGAATCAGAGCAAGAAGAACCAGGATCACAATGACTCGATTCCGGTACCATATAGCAAGCTCTACCCGCTACTGATCCAGAATGCTTTGGTGACCCCTCGAGCTCTCACGCCTGTGTCACCAGACCTACCATGGTACAATCCAAATGCAACGTGTGAATTCCATAAAGGGGCATTGGGACATGACCTAGATTCTTGCTGTGCGCTAAAATATTTGGTACGAGAACTGATTAACAAGAAGAGCTTAGTCTTTGAAGAAGATCACCCGAAGATCAAGTGCGAATACCATACTGGAACAATGGGGCACTCCATCGAGGAATGTATGAGTTTTAAACTCAAGCTGCAAAGATTGATTGACATAGGGTCACTAACACTCAAGGAGGAAGGCTCAAGTACATATACCTTGATTTCTGGGCCAGGTAATGAGAAAGGGAAAGGACCCTTGAAAACCCTCAAGGTTTTGTTCCACAAGGAAGATGTCAGGGATGTGGCTAGTGAGCTATCATTGTTTCCTGGTAAGAGCATTGAGATACCGCCTTGGATTTCCAATGTCATGACCCATACCAATGAAAGAAAAGGAGAAGTGAGTAGTGGATTCAAGAAGGTTGCGTTCAACGTTGAGATTGAAGGAAAAGAATTTGAAGATCATCATGCCAATGTCAAAAAGCTTGTTGATCCCAACCTTCAAGTTTGAAGAAGTCAATTCCCTAAAGTTGGCAATCATTTGGCTGTTTCAGCATTTCTTTTGTAGTTTCCTTGCATGTTGACTGTTAATTGCCTTTAAGCATTGTTGTTTTCTTTGAATTGGTAAGATTAATGAAATGTTTATGCATCTTTTGAATTAATCCATTCGTATTCACTCGTTTTTCATTTATGTTAAAAAACAAAAACAAAATACTCCTCTCATTCACTTTTGTTTATCAAACCGTTGTGTTAACAAAGATTGGAGGGAGGATGATGAAAACGAAACACCTGAAATTGTTATGGTATGCTTTTGAGTAAAACCTTGTCGATGATGTAAGGCATTGTTTCAAATCCCCAAACACCGAAGAGATAAGGAGTTAATCCCTAGTCAACCACTTTGAGCCTAGAAGTTGGTGTTTATTTCGGATCTAAAACCCTTAATCTTAACCTGGGGCAGGGTAGTTATGTTCAGATAGTTTGATCATACATTCGATCTTTCAAAAAAAAAAATCGTCCATATGTGCACCCTCCAATTAGGTTCAACCACATGTTATCCTTCGCGCACGTGTTGAAGTGTCGTAGAAGTTGAGAAAAGATAAAATTAGTGTTGGTTGATCCCCATCCACCAATAATGTGGCAGTCAATACCTTTAAAAAATAAAAAAATAAAAGTCCGCTAAGTCAAACACCACAAAAATGACTTAGGCAAAAGTCAGGGCATCCCGATGGACCGAAAGCTTCAAAGAAGCGGTCCAGGCAAAATTAGGGATAAAGAAAATCAATCAAAAGAGGTCACCAAAATCCTCAACAAAAACAAAATAAGGTGACTGCCATTCAAGAAAATTCGTCTTGAATCCTCATCACACCTTCGAACCCTCTTGGAAGTCGAATGCGTGTATTGAATTAACTGAACGTAGGAACTGGAGATCATCAAGAAGAAGGGGTGGGTAAAAACAAATTTTGAGCCTTATATCCTTTTGTTTCAAAAAACCGTGAACCAGACCACGTTACAACCCTTAAAAGACCTAATTGAGGCAGGGTTCATTTTGAAAGCATACTATAACCAGGTGGTGTTAACTTGACTCCAAACGATTTTTGTTAATCATTTGATGGCACCAGCTTGCATACTGTGAATGAGTTGATCACCATTTGTGTTCTTATCAACGACTCGTTCACTGTATTTCACCCGTTCATATCAATAAATTTTGGTTTCAAATTTTTGCATAAGCATTGAATTAAAATTACCATTTTTGAATGAACAATCTTATTTGCGAGTCAACACTCAGCATCAAAGAAATTCAATACACAGTTGGGGAACTAGATGGAGTGAAAGAAGTCTAGTCAGGGGCAAGTCACTTTGAGCATCAGTTAATTCGAGCTAGTCACCCTAAGGGTCATCAAGGCAAGAGTAATTTGCTTCAAGACTTAGACCGGGGCAAGCCACCTTAGAGCTCAGTAAGTCCAATCACTCCAAGGTTCAGTTAACCAAGAGTAATTTGCTTCAAGACTTAGGCTGGGGCAAGCCACCTCAGAGCTCAATAAGTCCAACTATCCAAAGGACAATCAATCAAGAGTCTACCATTCCAGCATTTGGTTAGTCAAGTTCGGACCGCTGCAAGTTACAAACACTTGGGGCAATCCATCTCGAGGTAGTCTCATGGAAAGTTGTTTCCAAACTCACTTTCAAGGTGAACATTTCCAAAGACCCAACAAACTGGGGCAAGATGAGCCACAGAGGGGCAAAACCTCTTTCTTCGTGCTTTCAAATTGCTCAAACAAATTCCGCCATACGTCAACAACTATTGAGTTCAAGACGAGTGCCCGAAAATTATGCTAGCACGATTCATTAATCCTCCAAAAGGATCCATTGGCTAAGCTGTGGCTATCAAGCTGGATAGAATCCTCATTTGACAACATCTATCATAAAATATTTGTTTGAGTTCTCGGTGTTGAGGAATCATGAGCTTCCATAAAAAGCCTTTACAAACTCCTAATCTGCCCAGTGTCAGCATTCTTATAATCATGATCATTCATATATCATGCATAAAAGGAAATTCAAATCATGCATAGCCGAAATGTACTTCGTGCTCATTTTGCATTGACCCAGGTCTTGTTGTCGATCCTAGATCCTTTGACCTCTAATTCCAGCTTGTCTTTGGTATCCCTAAACCAACATCCGGTTTTCCCGGTCATTTTCAAGTCCAATTGTTGTTGGCAAAATCCGTTAAAGGGTGGTTGTAGTCCATTTCTTACGGTCAGAGTCCATTTGTTGCTATTCCGGTATCAGGTCATGAACCTGCTCTGAAGAGTTTTTCCATTCTTTGTTCAATCCTATTCAGGTCATGTACGAACCTGTCATTGAACCTTTTTATTCCGGGGTCAGGTCATCCTTGAACCTGCTCTGAAGATTCTTTGTTCAATCCTATTCAGGTCTTATACGAACCTGTCATTGAACCTTTTTATTCCGGGGTCCGGTCATGCTTGAACCTACTCTGAAGATTCTTTGTTCAATCCTATTCAGGTCTTATACGAACCTGTCATTGAACCCTTTTATTCCGGGGTCCGGTCATGCTTGAACCTGCTCTGAAGATTCTTTGTTCAATCCTATTCAGGTCTTATATGAACCTGTCATTGAACCTTTTTATTCCGAGGTCCGGTCATGCTTGAACCTACTCTGAAGATTCTTTGTTCAATCCTATTCAGGTCTTATACGAACCTGTCATTGAACCCTTTTATTCCGGGGTCCGGTCATGCTTGAACCTGCTCTGAAGATTCTTTGTTCAATCCTATTCAGGTCTTATATGAACCTGTCATTGAACCTTTTTATTCCGGGGTCAGGTCATCCTTGAACCTGCTCTGAAGATTCTTTGTTCAATCCTATTCAGGTCATGTACGAACCTGTCATTGAACCTTTTTATTCCGGGGTCAGGTCATCCTTGAACCTGCTCTGAAGATTCTTTGTTCAATCCTATTCAGGTCTTATATGAACCTGTCATTGAACCTTTTTATTCCGGGGTCCGGTCATGCTTGAACCTACTCTGAAGATTCTTTGTTCAATCCTATTCAGGTCTTATACGAACCTGTCATTGAACCATTTTATTCCGGGGTCCGTTCATGCTTGAACCTACTCTGAAGATTCTTTGTTCAATCCTATTCAGGTCTTATACGAACCTGTCATTGAACCTTTTATTCCGGGGTCAGGCCATCCTTGAACCTGCTCTGAAGAGTTTTTCCTTTCTTTGTTCAATCCTATTCAGGTCTTATACGAACCTGTCATTGAACCTTTTTATTCCGGGGTCCGGTCATGCTTGAACCTACTCTGAAGATTCTTTGTTCAATCCTATTCAGGTCTTATACGAACCTGTCATTGAACCTTTTTATTCCGGGGTCCGGTCATGCTTGAACCTACTCTGAAGATTCTTTGTTCAATCCTATTCAGGTCTTATACGAACCTGTCATTGAACCTTTTTATTCCGGGGTCCGGTCATGCTTGAACCTACTCTGAAGATTCTTTGTTCAATCCTATTCGGGTCTTATATGAACCTGTCATTGAACCTTTTTATTCCGGGGTCCGGTCATGCTTGAACCTGCTCTGAAGATTCTTTGTTCAATACCATTCAGGTCATGTACGAACCTGTCATTGAACCCTTATTCCGGTGTCAGGTCATACATGAACCTGTTCTGAAGAGTTTTCTCCTTGATTATTCCCCAGCGTTGTCAGGTCTTATATGAACCTGTCATAGCATCTTTTTCTTTATTCGGTTGTATTCTAAGTGCCGTTTATCAAATCTCACTTTGAATACTCCCCAGTGTGTGTCTGATTCGCCAGCAGGACTGTTTTCCCAGCAAGTTGTTTCTTACCGTTTGTCTGTCCCCCTGTGGATCATCAGCTTTCCCCACAGTTGGGTCTGTCTAGTAGCATCTCCTGTCAAGGGTCCATCATATCCCTAGCAGATAAAATTACAAAAAAAAAGAATCATGCATATCATATCATATCATATCATATCATATCATATCATATCATATCACATCATGTCATGGGGATTCAGGATCAAAATCCGGGTCTTCTTAGTATTTAATCATCTCCCACTATGATCATATGAAGAGTGTCCTGCTTCATATTCTCTAGTTGAAGACGCTTAAATAGGGGCAACTGTCATACCCCGATTTTGACCCTGGAAATTTTCCATTTTTTTTCTTTTATTTTTGCATTTTTGCATACATTCATCGGTATAAAATGGATTTTAATCACTTGACTTTTGTAATTTTTCAATATTTGATTTTAATTTCAAATCAAGTTTAAAGCCAAATTTCAATTTAATTTTAATTGTTATCTTTACTAATGATTCAAATCTCTAATTGATTTTAATTTTCAAATAGATGTTAAAATTGATGTCAAAAGTAATTTTAACAAATTATTGGATTAATTTGATTTTGATTGGGTTTTCTACTGATTTTTTATTATTATTTAAATTGATATTTAAATTAGTCTTGGATTATTTCTAAAAAAAAATCCATTTTTATATCCATAGTACATTTCAAAATCAAAATAGCATTACAACATTTTCATAAATAATAAAAAAATCATGTTCCAAATTGCATTTCTCAACATTTTCATGCAAGTTCATCCTATTACATAAATCCTACAAATACAATCTTAATGAATAATCAAAATTCCATCAAGAATCTAAATTCCAGCATCCCAATAATTCACTCCAAAAAAGAGTTCTACAACACATGATAACAAATCAATATCATAACAGAAGGTTTTCAACATCGCTTTCCAGTTCCTAATAGAACCTTCACAAAAAAGAAGGAAAATTGATCAACTTGTTATAGTTTACTAGAATCAAGAATGACCAATCAATTTTGTTTACAAAGTGACAAAGTTAACAAATAATAAGGGAGGAGCAGTTCATGCTCATAGCCACGGATTTACACATCAGTTGCATATGAAAGTATTGTTGTTGCTGCTGAAGGTAGTTTCCACTAGTTACTTGAACTCGTGAGTATGAAGGATTTTGCTGTTCACATTGGCGGAAGACTCCTTTGTATCCATGTTATACAAATCCTCTCTGCCCAGGCTGGTTCAAGCCACCTGTTTTTGTTTCCTTGCAACCACTCGGTCTTCAGTTCCTGCATGACAGATAGTTCGACGGTTAGATCTGAATGTGCTCTCCGGTACCAAATATGCTCAAATAGATTTAAGGCATGTGATAAATTTGAAGCTTTATGGTGCAGATGTCATAGTTACTAACTAGTTTTCAACCAACACTGATGCCGAATTAGAATGCGGTTAGAAATTTACCTGAGATGCCAGAGCTTAAGATGCTGTAGCATGTAGTCATCACAGCTATGTTGACAAAGGAACTGTAACCTGTGGTATTTGCAGTTCAAACCTGAAGCATGTTTCCTTGAAACTAATGGTTGAAGCTACTGAAAGAAAACTTTGGAATAAGGAGATATCTGCTAGAAGGAGAGCCTTGAGAAGTTGATGGAAATATATCAAACTTACCATAAGAATCCTGCAGAATTTTTGATTAGTCACCTCTCATTCGAAGTGTTTCAGACAGTAGGCCAAATCGCAAAGACAAGAGGTTGGTAAGGATAGCCTCTCGGCCCCAGATTCTAGGCTCTAGGTTGGTGAAGATCTTAGAGGCCCCACAGTTTATGTACCTGCCAAGATGAATGCACTGGTTGTGACACATGGAGAAATCCCTCACAAAAGAGAACATATCAAATTTCATTGAAATTCAAAGCTCATAAAAAGGGCAAAATTGCGGTGTACACTGTAATTATCGTTGCATACCGTTGTTAACTTGAAGACTTCTTCTCGCGATATTACTTTACAAAGGTCTTCACCAAGTTTATTTGCAATTTAAGGAGCATCATTAGCAATGTTTTACTTGCAGCAACACCGCCTGCCACTGTTGCACCTACTGCAGTAGCATTTTAACCCGACAATCACAATCCAAACTCTTTGACCAATACCTTTCCACAAAACCAACGGTTCCAAACTGTTATGACTTGTTTTCTGCAACAAATAACAAACTGCCTGCACAATGTTAACCACAACGGTATCAGTAACAAGCAAGCAATTCTTCAACAGAGAGCTTTAGGTAGAGAACTTGGTTTAGCGTTTGATCTGATAAATACTACTCGGTTACTATCCATTATCAGATTAGACAAAGGAAGGGATTGGCCATGTCAAGATAAGATGCAAGGGAAGAGATTCTGTACCTGATGATGAATCTGCACAAAAGCTTTGCAACGAGGTTCTGAACTTTTGCTCCCAGAGGCCAGACACAAAGAAATATATACTCGTACACTGCATTCCCAATCATATTACACAAGAAATAAATGAGAAAGAATAAGAAAAACAAAAACATAAAGTTGATTTCGAGATAATAACCATTGAATTTGATGGCAAACGCATTAAGTTGCAAACCTGGGATACAGCCGGCCTAGAGAGATTCAGAACTATTACTACAGCTTATTACCGTGGAGCCATGGACACCTTGCCGGTTAATGATGCCCTGAAAGTGAATGACAAGAGTCCAAATGCATTATCTATGCTGTTTGAGCTGGAATTGAAAAATGACGAGTGGGTGAAGGCAAAAGAAACTCTCCAGGCAACTAGCGATGCCACTGATAGGAAAGATTCATATGTTACACTTTCACTAAGAAAACCAGAATTACTTTGCTGCAGTTTGCAATAAAAAAGAGAAATCCAAAGCTAGAAGCGACTCATTTGGAAAAGGACAAAGATGGTTACCGGAAGTGGTTGGCTGGTGACTTGGCCTCAGGAGCACGAATCTAAACCGTAGCCACCGGTGTTCATCGCTGAAGCATCAACCGCCTGCATTTTCGACCAAGTCAAGCTATCTGCAACCAGTACACCTTGAACCTCAACCTGCTTCATCAAACAGATGTTCAAAATTTTCACTGCGGTAAAAGTTGAAATAATCAGTCAAAGCAGTAAAATCCGAAATACCCAAAATGGAGTCAAGACAAAACAGAGGAAGAAAAAGCAAGAGCGCAGATTACCTTTCCCAATTTGTATCATCAAACGGGCTAAAAGCACTTCTGAGCATCCGAAAAAGCGCTTCTGAGCTTTCTCCTTTGAGCCTTTACACACCAACTGAAACCCTAATGCGCAAGGATAAAAGGAAGCGAGTGAGAGGGAGAAAAGGGGACGGCGGAGGCGATTCAAAAAAACCCTAATCAATCAGAAACGAAAGGGAAAAAACGGCGAAGAGGCTTCAAAGAAAAAACCCTAAATCACAAATCAGAAAAACCAGCGTTTAAAGAAGGGAAAGGAGAACTCAAGCGTTACCTGAGCTCGCCGTCACCGTCGAAGGTGAGTCCTTTTCAACCGCCCTTGCCTCTGTTTGCATGTAGAATAAAGTTTGAGAGAGAGAGTTTGGACGCGAGAGAGACGATTGAGTGCGATTGAGAGCGACTGAAAGAAACGCTAGGTTGGGCGATGGAGAGATGATGAGGATTGAGCGAGAGAAGGGAGCGAGAGAGCTAGACGAGGACGATGAAGTCTGTCTCCTCTTGTTTTTCATTCTTTTTAATTCGAGTGAGGTGTTTATTTATTTTTTCTTTTATTTATTGTATTTCAGAATAAGTCTTTTTTTAAAAAAACTATTAAAATTCATTTTAATTTTCCTAGGTATTTAGTTAAATGTTGTTTATATTTTCAATTTATTTCCTCCTTTCCAATACACATTCCCCATTGACAACCCAACAGCCAAGCGGCTGGGTTCAGTTACTAGCAGACCAACAGTTTTTTTATTATTTAGTTTTATTTTTATTTCTTTTTTAATTATCTTAGTTTAATACATTTAAGTTAGCATTAAATATTAGTTAGTTAGTAAGTGGTCTGGTGGAGGGAAGTGGCTTCTAGATCTTTAGTTTTAGTGGGTTCGATACTCCTAGGCGTAGTTTTTCTTTCTTTTAATATTTTCTTTCATATTTATGCTTTATTATTTATATTTCCTTTTTTTATTATTGTTTAATAATATAGATTTGTTTTTTTTTCTTTTAATTGCATCATGCATTTGAACCCATTTTTTTAACTTATAAAAAATCATATTTTCTCGATTTAATATCGAGCCCCTTTTTTCACACCCTTGTAAGTCGATTGCTTTTTTAAGCATCGCCGCCAACCTCACATAGCTTACTCTTGGGCTTTCTTACAATGAGCCAGTTCTCTTGCACTTACACTCATGCATTATTTGTTTGTGCCCGATTTTATTTATTTCATGATTTTTTTCAATAAAGATGGAAATGGAACATGGCGTATGCCGTGCACTCCTGAGATTAGGATTCGAGATGTATATCTCGCCAATCCTAGTTCTCGCCATCATCCAAATTTATCCACTTTGCTCTCTCAAACACTCAGCCAAATTTCTTTTAAACGTCCATCAATACTTGATCTAGGTCAAGTCATTTTCACAACAAACTCAAAACACCTAATTCTTACTTAAACACTTTTTCAATAAAGGTGGAAATGGAACATGATGTATATCATGCACTCCTGAGGTTAAGATTCGAGACGTATGCCTCGCCAATCTTAACTCTCGCCATCGCCTAAAAAAATTGTCAATGCGGTTTCTTCAAACCCTTTCTCAATCAAATTCCAAAATACTTAATTCATATCTTAACCTTTTTTAATAAAGATGGAAATGGAACATGGTGTATACCATGCACTCCTGAGTCTAGGATTCGAGATGTATATCTCGCTCATCCAAGTTCTCGCCATCACTCAAAATACATCCAACCAATCAAATTCTTTTCTCGCCGCCGTGCGATTAATCAAAAACCTTTTTCATAAACGAAAGGTATCTTGTCTTAAGTGATACAAAACAATGTTTCGGCCACGATTGTTGAGTAGAGATAAATGACGCTTTTCCGAATGTAGATTTATAAATCTGTTCGATGTGTGGTATGCGTCCACTCCTCATCTGTTTTGGGTAAAACGATGTTTTCGTCGATTAATACAGTATAGCTTTCGCTAAAATCGACCAACAAACAAACATTTTTCTATCCAGAACTACGTAAGCCTTGATTTCTCTTTTGAGATACGTAGGAGCAGGATTTTTAAATCTTGTCAGGCCCATTAATAAAAAACTTAGGTTTAGTCCTTCGTTAAAAAATCCAAAAACATTTTCCTTTCTTTTATTCTTTCTTTCCCACCTAATAAACTGAAAAGCCTAACATTTCAACTAACATTAATGCACACAACTGACCTAATGGTTCCCGTTGAGTACAACGGACGTGAGGGGTGCTAATACCTTCCCCTTGCGTAATCGACTCCCGAACCCTGATATTGGTTGCGATGACCATATCTTATCCTTTTCTTTTGTCTTGGGTTTTATCGATATTTCCCCTTTCCTTTTTAGGAATAAATAAAGTTCGGTGGCGACTCTGTTCAGTCCATCATTGCGAGCGTGCGATCGCGCTTCGCTTTGAAGTCGTATCCCCATTTTTTTTTCGAGGTGCGACAGAGCCCTTTTCACACTTGTCGTAAGGTTGTTGTTTTGTGAAAAATTTGTTTGTGCAAACATGATTGAAGAGATGAGGAGAGAATGTACAAGTTATTTACATTTTGTGTTTGGATGGATAAACCCATTGCCTACGTACCATCTTAAAAAAGATTAGGATCAAAACCTTGTAGTTCGGGGTAAAATTTTCAAAATGAGTTGGTGAATTGATTGGTCCAAAAGCCTTAAGGTCTTTTGTTATCCAAGGGAGAAAACTCAACCTAAAACCACAAATCCACCATGTGAGGATAGCTTCAACATGCTAGTGAGGGGTTAACCCTATAATAAGCATGGAAGACTCATTGTCCATCACTAAGGATATAGGTGAGTATTACATCTACCACAAGGATAACTCAAATCTAATAGCTAAAGGTTATGAAAAAGTTTTGATTAAGAGAATGGCCATTGAAACCACAAAAAGACATTTGAATGGGTTATATTTACTAATGAAAAGTATATACAAAATATGGTCAAAGTTGACTTAGAGATTCAATTCAAAATGAGTATTAAGAAAAGAGAGTTTGAAAATCAAAAGCATAAGGCTTAGGTTTCTAATGTTAAAAACAAGTATTAAATGTTTGCACAAAAGCTTTGGCTTGGGTTAGAGTGGAGGGAAGAAGAAGAATGGCTAAGATCCTAAGCAATGCAAAAGGTGAGGGATAAGAAACAAAACCACAAAAGGAGTTCCTCTCTTGAGATCATATGGATGATCCAAGTAGCTCCCATCCTTTGGAATAAGCAATCACATAAGCATAAACTCAAGCAATCAACAATCAAATAAACTCTTGGAAGGTTCCCCAATGTATCTTGGATTTCTCTCTCTTGGAAGCACATGGCAATGGTTCCCCAATTTGGATCAAGTTGGAATCCCTAGCACAAAGAAACACACACATCAAAAGGTTCTATTTACAAATCAAAGAATGGACAAGAGGGAGTTTAGAATATGGTCCTTTCAATGTTCATCTTCAAGCTTTAAGCATTCTAAAGGCATGAGGCCTAGTTGCTCTTTGACATTTATAGCACTCTAAAGGCATGAGGCCTAGTTGCTCTTTGACTCCATTTTGCATAGGGAAGGTCCTAAAGTCTAAGTCCTTTTGTCCATTTTTTGCATTTGGTTCACAGCAATTAAACAAAACACAAACACAATAGTATATACACAATTATTGTGCTCAAGTGAGCAAAAGGCAAATTGCATTAACATAAACATGTGCTCAAGTGAGCAAAGGAAAAAGCAAATGGATAATATGTGCAAGAATAGTAAATTGCATAAAAGTAAAGAGCAAAAGTAAATGTTAATGGTTAATGATTAGTGTTAGTAGTTAGTGTGCCATAAGGCAAATTTAGCGCTATGTTAAGCAATCGTAATTTGACTTATGTAGAAGTCACAACTATTTGAGGCCGGTCAATAATAATGTAGGCAACAACACAAGTTAGAAATCTTGATTAGTGAACCAAGTTCCAACAACTTGCCATGCCAAAAAGAAGAAGAGAATTGATCTTGTATTAGTTTAAGCCTTTTGCATGTTTAGGAAATAAGCTATCCTTAATGCAAAGCCATTCACTTGATCAATTGATCAAGATGAATTAGATTTGAATCAAGGAAGATTAAGTCTCCCTAATCAATGCTAACTTATCAACCTTCAACTCATTGATCAAAAAGAAAAGAAAAAAAAAAGAAGGAGATGAATAATGGAAAAGAAATGGAAAGAATAAAGTGCATAAAGTGAAATAGAATGTACCAATCCATGTGTGTTGACCAAATGACATTGAGAGTCAAAGTCAAATAATGAGAAACCAGAAATGAGATGAAGATTGGAGGTCAAACAATAAGCAAAATATTTTTGGCATTTTTTAATATTAAAATAAACTTGAATTAAAATAAAAGAAAGGTCAAACTTCAAAATCACTTCAAATCAACCTTGAAAGGTCCAAGTGATTTATCCCAAGTTCAACAAGGTCAAACAAAGTTTGACAAAAAATTTCAGCATTTTTAAAAGTCAGAAACTATTTTTAATCAATTAAAAATGAATAAAAAAAACCTAATTGAACTAAAATCTCAAATAAATCTCAAGTTAATTAAAAAATTGATGAGAATATTTTTCACAGATCCATCATCATTCAAATAGGTTAGGAAAATATTTTTGTATTTTTTGAATATCAAAAACTATTTAAAATGAATTAAAAATAACCAGAAAAGAGAAAATTCACAAAAAATATCAAATGACAAAATAAAAAATATTAAAAATCAAAATTAGAAACTAGAAATTATTTGGAGAAGAATGCAATTGGTCCCATATTTTTTAGAGTTAAAATGAAGAAGATATGAATTTTTGAAAATAAAAGAAATAAAAGAAATTAAATCAGAAAATAGAAAAATCAAAAAAACCAGGAGCGTCTGATCAAGCCTCATTAATTGATGTGGCTGATCAAACGCTCCACATGCGCGCTTCCATGGTAGACCAAAGTCAGCAGCGAAACACATGGCATTAAAAGAAGTCATATGAAGCAAGGGCCAGGATTAGATCGTGGTCAATGGATCCAAGGGCCATGAGGCCATCCACGTGTGGACGGTGGTGGAAACCACCGTCTTCTCCGGTGAGAAGCCAAAATCCGGCCACCAGTTGCAGGTTTTTAAACCTCAACCAAACCACACGATCCTTATATCAAAATGAAGCTGGGGTGATGTACATCACCCCTGTAACCTTGAATTGCACTCAATCTTTCTATAGAAGAAGAAATCTGAGCTGGAAGATTCAGGTACAAAAATTACAGTTCATTAAAACACAAAATTAAAGCCACCACTGGCTTGCCTCTCAAGTGAGGACTTCAGAAAACACAATAGCCAGTCAAATAGATCATGGAACAAGGAGATTCAAAGCAAAAATCAGTTGGACCATACCTTTGAATTGAGAAGATTTGAGCTGATTTCTTTGCTTCCTTTTGCAAAACAGAAGTACAATGGACTATGAGAGAGAGGTTTAGGAACTTTAGATCCAAATATTCAACCAGATTTAGTTGAATTTCAGATCTGAAAAAATTTGAAGAAAAGTAAAATAGTTCCTTTGGTAATGGTTATGGATTCAGTTGTGCAGCATCTCAGGCGCCATTAGGTTGATCATGAATGAAGCTGAGCATGTTTATTTATAGTGGAAGCTGATGCAAGGTGGTGGAAAATTCGTGTGCATGGCAAGAGTATATGCCTTGCATGGGCTTGCATGATCATGTAAAAGGCCCAAATCTAATGCCAAATGCAATCTGAAGTATAATTGAGCTGAAATGGACGTGTAGTTGGCAATGCATAGGCTTGTGTAATGAGTTTCAACATGTTATGCACAATTATGCCTAAAACTTCTCCTCTTCGAAAATGCCATTTGCCAAATCCAAACATGAGCATGTGAGTAATGGTTGGAAAGGTCTTGATGTAAGGAAAAAATGTTATGTTAGGAAAAAATCCATTTGAAGTGTGGAAATTAGTGAATTTTGAGTTTAAAGTGTAAGGTGCAAAACATGTAAAGGCAAGGTTTCCAAATTTAG
Source organism: Lathyrus oleraceus (assembly GCF_024323335.1). Lineage (NCBI taxonomy): Eukaryota > Viridiplantae > Streptophyta > Magnoliopsida > Fabales > Fabaceae > Lathyrus > Lathyrus oleraceus. The sequence goes on along the minus strand of NC_066581.1, from coordinate 52,315,220 downwards.
ACAATGTTCAAGCCCCTCTGTTTTGATGATGCAAGCCCCAAATGAAAAAACCTCCAACATCAAAGTTGTAGATATTTTCAAGACAATCGAAGTGGACTTAAATTTTGCATCCTTTGGATTTTTTATGAAAGCGTTATGGGCACTTGAAGTTGGACTTTTTTGCCTTTCAATGCATTTGGTCCAAAGTGACCTATAATGTTTTGCATTATCACATGTATTTCCTTTGAGATTTTGAAATTTTGTTCAACATAATATTTGAAGTAAACATCTTAATCTTTCTAATGCATTTGATCCCAACTCAAAATCATAAAAAATAAATGAGTTATGTTCTTGGGAAGTTGACCCAAAACTAGGGTTTCAGTCAAAATGACCTATAATGTCTTGGAATGGGAGATGACCTTCTAAGCTTCAAATCAATTTTTGATGAACATTAAAGTTGTTCATATTGTCCTTAAGAACATTTTTTATTTTGGGATCATCTCCATTTGACCAACACATTAAAAGTTAGGTCTTAGAGCATTTCAAAATAGACAGATGAATTGACTGATCAACTTCTCAAGTCCATGACTCATATCTTGATGAATTGATGATTGAGGACACTCAAATAAGTTCAAATATGCATGAAATGATGAGTTAAAGAACTTCCCTTGATTGTATTTGATCATGGGCTGAGGTTGCTTCAAGAGCAAGGCATTGTGGTACACGGATGGAAACAAACCTCAAACCCCTTGACTTGCTTTAATAAAAATGATGAATTGAGATGCTAGAGAGGAATATTTGATGGATGAGAGCTTTGGGAACCATTGCCATGTTTGCTATCATCTTCACTTGGCCATATCTCTGCACAAAGGATCTCCTTGAAGCTTTTGACTTTGTGATTGCTCGAGCTACAAACAAGAAATGTTAGTGACATATTTTTGTGCTTTTGGTTAGTAAACAAAATAAGAAAAGCAATAATATACAATTCAAGCATGCTTGGTGATCTCAAACCACTCACAAGAGGTCCCACTCAAAGGTAAGGGGAACCAAGATGCTTATGATCCTTGAGGCAATGCAAATGCAATGTTATGATGCCATGAGGAATCTTAGGGACAAAATTGGGGTCTTACAGTTGGTTCAGAGGTATCTGGTGCTGAACTTGGTAGGGTGGATTACGATCCAATCCCCCACAACTGTAAATTGGGTTGAATAAATGGGTAACACCAACTTATGTACCGGAGCCCCATGCTTAGAAAAATAAAAAATAATAAGCCTATTTGTTTGTTGGTTCAGAGGTACCTGGTGCTGAACTTGGTAGGGTGGATTACGATCCAATCCCCCACAACTGCAAATTGGGTTGAATAAAGGGGTTACACCAACTTATGTACCAGAGCCACATGCTTAAGATCATAATCACTAACCGGTCACTTTACTATGAGTATGTACGGATAACGGGCTTAATGTGATTGCACCTGAATGAAAAGAACTTTGAGAAAATGAAAAGAAGGCCTAGGTATGGTGGGGTAATGTGGATTGATTTGTATATGAACGAAGCCTACGACCGCATTTGCAGGAAGTGTCACTACAATATCCTTAGTTCGATTCGTTAGTACCTATCGATACATTCCTTGAATGAAATTATAAGTCTTTTTTCCTTGAATTAACTCTAGTTGATATTGTTTTTCTTGCATAAACAATAAAGAGTTTTTCTTGAGGACAAGCAAAGGTTTAAGTGTGGGAGAATTTGATCACACTGAATTACACCGTGTTTTTGACTCGAATTTCACATGTTTATTAGGACTTTATTATCATTTTGTTTGTATTATGCTCTCTTTTATGTTGTTTTCATATATTTAGCACTTTCAGACCCTTTTAGAAGAAACGAAGCAAAAAGACCTAAAATTAGGGTTTTTTGGCGAAAATTGTACACATGGCGTTGCACATGGCGGTCGCTATAGGAGAAGCCATGACTCATCAACCCTCAACCAGAAGATAACCGCCATGTTCCCATGATCTTTCCCATTTACACACATGGCGGGCGCCATGAAGGGATGGCGGGCGACACCTTTGGAAATCACGTTCCCACTAAGGAGAAGTTGGAAGGTACCATGGTCTTTGCAAGTTGCTGAAATCCTCTATAAATAGTTCGTTCCATTTCATTTTTAAAGCATCCAACTTAGTTTACAACACTAAGCCTATATTTATCATTTGTAAAAGCGGTAATCTGTCACATCGGGGGGTTATCGCACCTTAGTGAGATTGAGTTGGGTCACTTTGAGTTGCTGTAGTCTTTATCTTCAGAGTCAGAGGTTTATTTTTCTTGTACCAGATTTAAAGTCCTCCGTTTGGAGCAGATTCTTATTTTATCGCTTTTATTTATTTACCTGTCTCGGTTTACTTTATTTATTTTCCGCACTCGCTTTACTTTATCTATTTTCCGCACTCGCTTTACTTTATTTATTTTCTGTCTACGCTTTAATTTATTTACTTTCCGCACTCGCCTTACTTTATTTATGTTCCGTCTCGCTTTACTTTATTTACTTTACACACTTTACTCATTTTTTACACCTCACATCCTAAAACAACTTTTCATCATGATCAATATCGTTGTGTTTGTTGGTATTACCATGTCTGGCTAAATCTTTTAAAGGTTAGAATGTAAGGATCGCGGTTAAAGAGATGTTTCACATATTGAATCTGTATATATATTTTAAATGCTCTTTTGATTTTTAACTTGAGTTTTCTAAAACAAACTTGGTTAGTTTTAATTATTCAAGGAGTGCGAAAGCACTCTGGCTTAGTTAACTAGGAATTTTTATCACTTTAAGGAAAAACTATTTTTGAAACTGTTTTCAGGCGCATTGATAGATTTAAAATCAGGAAACTCCTTGGGTAAACTTTCCAAATCAAAATCATTTTTCAACTAAGTTTACGAGTCTCATTTCTTAAAAATAAGTTTACTACTTTAGCATTCTGCGCACCTTTTATAAGTGACAATAAAAGGCCTTAATTTAAGGGTAAACTCGGTTCTGAATACGCGAAA